>NC_061117.1:225595149-225600805 GCF_002878395.1 Capsicum annuum | reverse complement strand
GACAATGTATAGTAAACAAGGATAAGACTTAAGGTGAAAAGTCTTTTAATGATTATCTAAATTTGACAGATTTGACCAAATAGTTTAATCTATAGGATTGAACGTTTAGAAATTACCTATGTGTGGGCGAAGTGGAAGCCGCTTCAAAGAGAATATTAGTAAAGGCCGATTCTCTAAGTTCTCATGAAAATCGGGACGTGTTCATGGCTGAAAAGAACAAAATCATAAGAACCATAAACGGTAAAAGGCTGGTTGTGTGACATGTGTTGTTTAGGTGTACATTAAAGTTCGACGGTTCAAAGATATCAAATCTACCGATTGACCGAGTGCATCCGATGCATGTTCACTATGGAAAGTTCAAAGGGAAACCCACTTATCCAGATGCAATCAGTCTTTGCTTGATGATCACATACTTGTCCGTAAAAGTTTTACGAAAAATAGCCATTCCCCATTCATGTGGGGGATTGTTGGGTTCATAGTAATGAAAGTGTGTCGAATGAAAAATGAAGAAATCAAGTGGAAGAGAAAAAATTGAGTTAACACCAAAAATGGAAAGTGTACTCAATTTTGGCAAGTTTACTCTTTCTCCCACATTGGTGGAAGAAGAGAACTTGAGAGTGTTTTTATTGTGAAACACTTACTCCACATGGTAAGTGAGACAAGGAAACAGATGATGCCTCGCGCCGTCGTCGTCGTCGCTCGCTCGGCTCGGTTTCGAATTTGGATTTGGTCAAATGATCGATGAGATCTATCTTTTTGGACAAATTTTATTTGACGAAAATCTGATCTGAATGTGTAAAACGCAGGAAATATTTTCTGTGATCAGCAGATGCAATGTTTCAGAACCGCACTGGTTTTACGTGAACAGTAGCATTGTTTTACGTGAACAGTTGCACTGCTTCACGAACTGCTGCAACACTTCATTGAACTGACAGACTTATTCATGAAATGACATGCCTGTTCAAGAACAGTCACACTGTTTGGCTGAATGGACATGAATTTTCAGAAAAGGTTGTACCTTTTAGATGAACCTTTGTCTCTTTTCAGAAGAGACATCATTTGGCTATAAAAACTTGCTTTTATTCACAGGTTTTGGTACAGAAATTTTCAGATTAAAAAACATTCTTCTTGTCTTAAAAATACTCTAAGTGTGATCATTCAAACCGTGAGTGTGTTCAAAGAATCCGCCTATTTGAGGTACCGCTATAGTCGCGCCTATTTGAGGTACCGCTATAGTCGGATTGAAGGCCATTTTATCCTGGGAGGAAGATTCCATAACCTCGGGTACAGTGAGGGGAATTATTCCTTAAGGAAAGTCCGTGAATTCGGACGGCTTGGCCTTAATCATTTCTGTTTCATCTTTATTTTCTGAAAAATAAATACACCTCTTTGAAAGGTCTTTATTGATTTTGTGTTGAGGGTGTTTAATATTTCATTGTGTTCTCGTTCATACTTGAACTCAAGTTGAAGTTGTTCTGTGATACGGATTCTGCGTCCCCGTATTGTGGAAAATAACACTTGCATTAGTCGTGTTCCTGGCATATGCAAATTTAGACAGTTTATTTTTGAACTCGATGGGTTTGTTATTGATGTAACATAGGTCGGTTGTCTGCTTAATTGTATGATGAATCTGAATTCAGCTCGATACTGTTGTCATGGATATTACAAACAAAGCATATCTCTATTTTCATTAGTTATTCTGCCGGAGTTGCTTCTATTTCCATTGTCACAAAAGGAGGGACAGGACGGTCAGGATGAGTTGCGTAGGAGAAACCTCCGGGAAGAATTGGAAGACATTTTTCTTCAAAAGAAACGGGCTACGGTATGTGAGATGTGGACATATTCTCCTCCTCCCTGCCTCCCTCCCGCGCACACATATGGAACCACATTTTTGTTCTACTCTTAAACTCGTACTATATATTGTTGCTGCAGAGGACAGGTATCGTAGAAAGAGTGGTCAACGGTGAGTGTTGTTTGTTAACTAGACTAGTCTCGAATTTCAAACAAGACATTCATCAAGTTTCCATTATAATATGATATTGCTGCAGGGCCAAAAAGAGAGTTTGAGGATGCCATTGTTCAACGCAGAGCTGATGGTGATGGTGATGCTGACACCAAAAGTGACAGTGAGGGAGCCTTGTCGTAACTGGTAAAGTTGCTGCCATGTGACCAGGAGGTCACGGGTTCAAGCCTTGGAAACAGCCTTTGGCGGAAATGCAAAGTAAGACTGTGTACGATACACCCTTCTAGTGGTGGGGCCCTTCCACTAGCTTTAGTGCACCGATATGCCCTTTTTAAGCTTTTAGATAACTCCTATTTGTGCAAACGCAGACTGCTTGATAGTTTCCGTTGATAAATAAGGGATGTTGGATGTTTGCTTTTTGATGTACCATCAAAATTTGTTGCAGAATGGGTGTACTTAATTAGTACCAGTCCATTGCTGATGATGATGTGATCTTCAAGAATCAGGCTCGCAGGGAACTGAAGGTAGCCAAGCGCTTTATAAATGACACCATCCGAAATGACTGTCATAGGAAGTTTCTCCAGAAATACATGAAGTGAACATAGAATTTTGAAGTGAAAAAAGCAAGCAACAAGCATCAGTGCCTAGTGGAGTTTGGCGAGGGTAGAGTGTACACAGATCTTACCTCTTCTACCTTGTCAAGTAGAGAGGCTGTTTTCAAAAGATCCTCGGCCTGTTGGTCATAACATTTAACATAAAGAATTGGTTGCGAATGCACGTTTCAGTGCTAAGAGATCTCAAAACAATGCTAATTCTCTTCAAAAGTTCATGATTTTACAAAGATACAATACACAATTGTATAATTTATGAGAACTTCTGCACACTATCAACAGCTTTTTCTGAGAAAAGAAAGCCCCTCAAATACATGTAGAGTACAAACAACAATTGATTGGGAGAAAAAAGAATTCACTTTATGTTGCAATGCTTTACCATCAAAGTGGTAGGGTCTTTCTCAATGTCTTCAAAGGCTCAGGCATTGCAAACACAGCTTTGTTCTACTACTTATTCCTTCTGTTCTTCCAATACAAACTCAACATACAAATCTTTTATCGCGATCACAACAGTAGTTATCAGTGGCCCCATTATTGCTCCCTGCGCGACATAAACACAGAAATTAATATCAAAGATGCAACTTTTAAGGGATCGTTTGGTACCAGATCTATCCATCCAACTTCCCTAATTCTCTCTTGAAAAGTGACTCATCACTTTGGTTCCACAAATTCTGTAAAGGTAATATGTCAAACCACTCGAAACTTCTATGACAACTCAAGTGAAATAAGGAGAGTCTACTTCCTAAACCATCGTGATCTAGACAATAATCGGAGCTAAGAGCAACGTTGAAGGAGAAGGCACTCATAGCTTCTTTCCTCAATAGAGTTATCATTCTTCCTGTCATATTGTTTCGCATGACAATCATATTTCCCTTTTTCATAGGTAAATAAAGGATACAAGTTCACATTATGAATTCTGCATGTTCACTTCCTCATACTCAACAAGAGGACAACATGACTGGTAACATAAGTAGTGCAAGAAAAGTCATAACGGAAATTCAAGAGAGAGCGATGTTTGTGATTACCTCAACTGCAGAAGGGAACAATGTCATTCCCCCAATAATGCTGAGACCAGTGAGATACGCGTTATAGCCAGGGATATCCTCCATAATTTCGGATGTACCATAGTCCATAAGCACGAGATGTATAATGGATAAGCTGATGGCCAATACATATCGACCTTCAAGCACCAACTGTAAAGCAGCTGGGATAGTTGAAAGCAGTGATGGGAAAATAGGAAACAAAGGACTAAGAAATGCAAGGATTGTCGACATGTACAAAAAATGTATGGAGAATAATCTGAACAAGAGCCAAGTCAGGCATCCTTGAAAGAGTGCAATCTCAGCAGTTGCTAGAAGAACCCCTGAAATAGCTTTGTCAAGAACCTCAACACTTCGCCTCCTTGCGGAATGTGACATAGGGAGCATGGAAATCACCTGTTCTGTTACTCCACCAGAATCAGATGTGATGAGATAATAAAGTACCCAGATGAATACCATAAGCTGTGATACGAAATTAAAAAGGCCAGCAGCACCTGAAACTATAGAATTCCCAATCAAGAACACGACCTTCATGCTTCCACCTACAACAGATGTGCTACTAACAAGTATCCGTTGCATTACGTTTACTCCTTGGAGAGCGAACCCTTTGGCCTTCTCAACCAAGTCCTCTCTAGTGATAAGCAGTTCCCTGAACATTAAATCCACTTCTGTATATATTTGTGCCCATTCACGATCTTTAACCCTCCTTTTGAGGCTTAGGAATTTCTCTGCATACGGAGAGGGGGATGCCAGAGCCGTGGATTGATTAACTGAGTTATTGGCAGGGGCTATTACAAAATGTTTTATGCCAGTAACAAACTCAGTCATGTTATATTGCATAGCATAACTATCTATCTGGGTAAATACTGTCTCATACATTTGTGAGGTGTACTTATCCACCATCTCGGGGACTTCATTTTCATCCATCCATTGCTTAACGCCAATTTTCTCAGCATAATTACTCTCCTCTACATGGGATTTCAACGCGATAACTGCATCTTTCCCCTCCATACCTATCTTATAAGAGAAGAAAATCATACCTGCTAACGAACCCACACTCAATCCAACAATCAACCCGATCGCCACAATTGTCTTCAACTTCTTCAATATCCCTCTAGTAAAGAAAGCAGTGATAGCGAGCCTACGAAAGCTATGACTTCTAAATGATGTCACTGCATTCATAGTTGAATCCACACTGTTGGCAGTAAACATAAATCCCAATGCAAGAAGTGCAACTGATCCCATACCACCAATCTCCTCATAAGCAATCACAAACACCCAAAAAGACAAAAGCCACCTCAACAACACGAAAAACCCACTCGTATGACGCCTCGTGGCATTACCTTTAGGCCTCCTAAGAACAACCCTAAAAATCTTATCTTTAATATCAACAAGGGTCCCAAGAAAAACACTGAAAACAGCCACAGGGACAGCTAAAATGGTCTCAGTAAGACCTAACTTCAAAGGTTCAGACCAAAATGCAACAAGAGTTTGTTGAATTCCCCTTAATGGAATTGAACAAAGTACAGCCCATAACATAGCTCTCAAATACTCTTCAAGCAATTTACCAACACCATAAATAATGAAAATTGTAAATACAAGACCAGCATGAGCCATAGCTATATAAAGTGCTAAACGCACCTGAGGATCAGCAGCAGATATTGAATCTTGATTTGGTTCATTTTCCTTTATGGGGTTTCCTGGCTGTGTCTCTGAAGGTACCTGGTTCTGCTGGGGTTTTGGTTCTTCTGGTTTCCTCATTGAAGCTGATCTAAACATATCTTCCCAAGGTGGATTAACACAACTTGATTCAGATTTTGGGTCTGCGTAAGGTACCAGCTCCATCAAATTTCTGCCCCTCTGGAAGAGAGCAGAACACAAAAAGACACTGTTTTTCCTCAAGATTTCCTACAGAAACCTCAAAGACCCAATCTTTATGACGAAAAGATAGTAGTTTTTTTCTTCAAGATTTCCTACAGAAACCTCAAAGACTCAAATCTTTATGACAAAAAGATTGTTTTTTTCCTCAAGATTTCCAACAG
>NC_061117.1:225576490-225592149 GCF_002878395.1 Capsicum annuum | reverse complement strand
CTCAAAGACTCAATCTTTATGACAAAAAGATAGTTCTTTTTCCTCAAAATTTCCAACAAAAAACCTCAAAGACTCAATCTTTATTACAAAAAGATTGTTTTTTTCCTCAAAATTTCCAACAGAAAACTCAAAAGATTCAATTTTTATGACTGTTTTTCTTCACAATTGGAAAAAAATTCTAACAAAAAAAACTCAAAAGACTCAATCTTTATGACTATTTTTCTTCAAAATGGGAAAATTGTTAAGATTGACTTTCTTGATTTCACCATTAATGGCGACTTTATTAGTACTACCTTACAACTTTTACCTGTAAGATTTTTCAAGGGTATTTATGGAGTAAGCTGACACAAGAGGAATTTGTCAGATTTTAGGAGTTCTCCAATGGGAAATTTTTGAGACTTATAATTACTGTACTTTTTACTGCTTCATAAATGTCTTTATTAGTAACCACAACTTCAACTGATACCAAAAACAGTTCAATGATTTGAGCCCCTCTTTGTTTTTGAGCACATGGTCCATGACTATTTACTTTACAATGACACCTTTGCCCTTTCTTCTTTCCTTACCAATGGTTTTTTTTGTGTGTATTTTGGTTCGGTATCCACATTAAAGCTCAATTATTTCAGATCTCGCAATGCATATATTCTCTCTTTTGTAGTAGATGCTGAACCTGCTTTGCCCTATTGACTAAGGGGGCGGACACGACAGTTAGGACTCCTTTCTTTCAGTTGTTGCCAGCATTTTTTCGGGCATAGCCAAAATTTCATAGTAGAAAGGGTAGGTAAAGATCGAGGGTTGCTATCCCAATAGGAAGGGCAGAACGAGTAGAGGAGCTGAAAGCCACTGTAAGGAGGAGGGCGAGGGCCCGATAATCATGCCACGTTAGTAAATAAAAATGTGCTCCCTTCGGATAAGACGCACCTACGACCATCCTCGGCCTCCTTCATTTTCGAACCCATTCGGAAGAAACACATCCTACCACATTTTTCCTAAATGTTAGCACCTAAAAGGTTCAATTCATCATATAAGGCTAGTTTTGTCTTTAAATAACTTTATTATACGCAAGCGGAGCCATAATGATAGTTATTGGTTCTGCAAAAGACATAATATGTAAATAAACACTTGATCTTGGTCTCAATTGATGAGTAAGAACTCAAACTTTTGAGAGTGCATACTAGGCGCTTCAACTTGGTCTGAACTGACAACGAAACACTTGATTCGTCCTCACTGTATCTCATGGACACCCAACTTGGAGATGTCTAGATGCAACTGATACAGTGGAGACAGGAGACGAGTTGAGTTGTATAAATGTGCATACTTAAAGTTAAAATATTTATTTATCAGTTGATGTCAAATTAAAGTATCTATCCATATATTATGCCTTTTATAAAATTCAATAACTTTGGCTCAAATCATATATTTGTGTTAAAAATTAGTTTATACTGTTATCTAAATAGTCTGTTTAGGAGAAAAATATTGGTTCAACCTATAATAATAATACACGTCTTCTTATTTCATATTTTAACTCCACATAAAATAATGCACAAATTTCTCCATAATTTATATGTTTTTGTTTAATTTTCTCCAAATATGGTATATTAGTTATGTAACTGACCTTTTTTTCTTATATGGTTAACAAAATATCATTATTTATATTTTTAAAACCTTTCATTAGCTAAAGTTTTCAAAATAATAAACTCAATTTTCTTGAATGTGATGTTTCAAATTATCATATTTATGACTAAAAAGAGTGCCAATAATTTTCTGCCTTCCAAAGGTTAGGCAACAAGATTTTTGCAATATCAATAATTGTTTCCTTTTATTTTTGATGATTTTATTTTATGTAATGAAAAAAGAAATAGTAATTTGAAATGAGCCAAGTATTTTTTTTTTAATATAATGATGATAATTTAATTAGAGGGGTTAGAATGTGATTAAGCAATATAAGTCATGGGTCAACATTTTGAACGTGGGATGTGGGCTATGAAGGGACCCACCAAAGAATACGGCAGATGTAGACATGAACACCATTACCACCAACGTGATGCACCCTTTCGTTTTGATCTCAATGTTTGATATTCGTATTAAAATTTAATTAAATTTTATATTTAAATTAAATTTTTTTGGCTGAATACATAAGTAGATTTCTGAACTTATTGATTATTTTCGTGTAAACACTTCAGTTAAGTTATATTTCATTTGAACACTTGACCTTAGGTCATGTTCCTGTTGAACACTTAACTTGAATCAAATTATACTATTTAGCACATTTATGACACCAAGCTTGTCACGATCCGACCTGAGGCCTGGTCGCGACAGACATCCCAAACAATTAAGGCCCGAGATATCCTCTAACTCCCCCAACCAACTAATGATAGTGTCCGCTTTGGGTCTAGGCCCGCACGACTTCAAAACACAGGAGGGATGCTGAGTATATAAGTAAGAAAGTTACTCTCTGGCGATGCGTTTTAAAGCGGTGCAGGCCTGGGTCCAAAGTGGACAATATCGCTGGGGGTTGAGAGTTACAAGGATGTTTCGAGCCTTGATGGTTCGGGATGCCCGTCGCGACCAGGGGTCGGGATGGGTCGTGACAAAGCTAACCAAGGTTATTGTGTGAGGCTCAAATGCTTTGAGGTAGCAACATGACAAATGAAAAAAATGATACATTATCGTCTCCACCACTTGCATTACTGTCGTTTCTATGGGCTGGGAAATGAATCAATTATTGACGTTGCTGATTCAGGGAGGGAGCACTACACTTTCTGGGTTTGAATGTAAGCTGATATGGATACAAATTATCTAATCTGTCTCATTTGCATTCGGTGACTCATTTTCTGGAAAGGGTTTTCTGCTTCTTATCGAATATGTTCTGCACATTGAGTAGCTCAAGAATATATTTTCAGACTACCTAGCGAATGTTACAATCTCGTACTTCATTTCCTCTGTGATTTTGCAACTGTTCCCTGTGTTCGGTTCTACTGATAAGTGCTTGATTAATTTCTTTCAGTCAAATAATCACAGCATGTGGATCTTAATTTTCGGGCTATTAACTATTCTGCTCAAGTCTATCTGAATGGGCACAAGGAGGTGCTGTGCTTCAAAAGGGAATGTTTAGGAGGCATTCTATTGATATTACTGACATTCTGCATCCGGATGATCAGAATCTGCTGGCTGTGCCTGTCTATCCTCCTGATCATCCAGGGCGTATTCCTCCTCACGGTGGTCAAGGTGGTGATCAAACTAACTTAAGCCAAATCATCTTTGGAAGTTTTCAGTATTCTCTTCTAGGGGCACATTGATTATTCTCTCATGGGAGACATAAATGCAATCACACTAAAAAAATATGTGTTGGATATCATTTTCCAGGAAAATGTTTTCCTTGCGGAAGTCATTTTCTGGTGTTTTGTTAGGAAAACGTTTTCCTGCCAAAAGGGAAAAATGACTTCCCTCACTGATGGGCGGAAAGTGTTTTCTTCGAACTATCTTAAACTTTAACTTCATAATATTTGTTCCAACTAACACACTGTAATTAATTTTTAGCTCTTAATATTTATATCAAAACACTCCCTGATTTCTGATACGCATAAATTTTTAATATATGTTGCTTTAAGGTTATATTTGCACACACCATCCAAGACCATAGCATCTCCCTAGATTACATATGAGACAAGATGGTTGGTGTCTGGTTGTCTATCTATTAGCAGGAACTTTAAACTGTAATATTGAAGTGCAAAATCCCAGGCTTATAGGTTAACCATTTCCCAGACTCGCTGATACTAGTTAACTGGGAAAAGCTGTATGAACTAATGGTCCAATTGATGTTTCCCAGTACGTATTCTTCAGTTTATAAACTAAATGATCTAATCTTTTGAGTAGGATTATTTTTATGCTGCTATGATGTGTGCTATTCTCAAATCTGTATATTGTTCGTTTACGAAGCCAAAAACCTATCCTGTTTTCCTTTCTTATTCATAGTTTAAACTTAAGGCGTTGAGTACAAATTACCCTTGCATCCTCTGGATGCTCTGTTGTTAATATTTTGAATTGAGGCTTTGTTATTAATAGATCACATATTTCATAAATAGTAAAAAAGAAGTTATTGAGTACAAATCAACTGAAAACTTGTAAGATATCCCAACATTCCACATGTATCGAGTAACCTTTTCTGGGGTGTGTGGTTATTTCATCAAGCAACTTTTAGTCAATGAGATGGACTGAGTTCAGATGTGGCGCTGTGAAACTGATTTGTTGCTTTGATTACCTTGATTAGTTCGAATTTAGTGCCACAAGCTAGTGATTTAGTAAGGGACATGGATTAGTCCCTTTTCACTTTCTGTAATTCGGGAGAAAGAATTAGTAAAGTTCGCATAATTATTCTGTGTTGGCAATTTTGGTTGTGTTTCCTCTACAGTTGTTTTATTTATTGTAAACCCGTTTTATTTAACAAGAAAGAGTGCCTGTCCTTTCATTGTCTCATTTGCAAAAGATCAGTAGTGAAAATATATGCTTCCCTATGATGTGTGGAACGGACCATAATTTTTCTCTTCTCCATATCTTAGATCGGGAAACATGTTGCTGCACAATATGTCGAAGGTTGGGATTGGATGACTCCAATAAGGTGAGGACAGAGTTACTGTTTCTGTGCTAGTTTTGCATCGATTTCATCACTGTTACTCTTCTCTTTTGACATTTAGAATTACCATATGAATACATATAAAAGTATCTCACTTGGCGGAAACATTGTGTTTATGAGATTTTAGCCTGCAGTTTTACATATATAACCTCAACTTTGCGTATGTGAATTTCAAACATATGTTAATTGTGTCAGATACATGGAGTCACCATTTTGGCTTCCGCAAAATTGAGAGTCATATAGATAGTGCTACTGGTGGAAGATAAACTGAAACTTCGAAATCTCCTCCCTTTATCTTTAGAGAAAATAGTAGATTGTCTCGTTAGTTAATATGATTGTTGGAGTCCCACATCAGTGAGTTAAAGGGTCCTTAGTCTCCTTATATGGTCTTGGGTAATCCTCCCTTCATGAGCTAGCTTTTGAGGTTAAAGACCCAATTCATTGTTTCCGATGTTGGGACACCTGTCTTATATTGTCTATGTCCAGTCCTGGGGGTGGTGTGGTGGGTGTGTTGGAGTCCAATATCGGTGGATGTTAGGGTCCTTAGTTTCTTTATATAGTCTTGAATTTAATTGTATCCTCTCAGATGGATTGTTCCCAACTTCTAAAGGGTAACTAGACTCTGCTTTTTTTTTTTGGTGATGACGATTATTGCAACACTGTTGTGAATGTCCACATATCTTGCTAGGCTGATGAAGCTAACATATTAGTTGGACTCTTTAGAGCAGAAGCATTCATTGGTCTTCATGTACAGAGTATCTAAACAATATGGTTTCCGCAGGCTTGAACTGATCACTTGTTTTACTATAGAAAGTTGCTACTTTTATTCTGTGTGGAGGTCCTTGCAATAGTACCAGGAGGTCACGGGTTCAAGCCTTGGAAACATCCTCTGGCAGAAATGCAAGGTAAGGCTGTGTACGATACACACTTGTGGTGGGGCCCTTCCCCGGACACCGCCTATAGCAGTAGCTTTAGTGCACCGGACTGCCCTTCTTTAGTCATGGATAGACACACAAAATTTGCGTCTGTTTCAAATACCATTTAAAATGGTAGAAGTAGAGTTACTTGGTGATGGAGTGCATTTATAAATTAGCCCCCTATAGAATAAAAGAAGATGATAATGTGAATATCTCATTCTTCATGTACTGGAGACGAGGTGACCCCGTGTCAAACCCATATGGCCCACTTGACCATGATCTTTTCTTGCTATGTGCAAGGGATACTGTTAAGCTTTTGAGGAACCATCCTATTCTCTCCTTGTGGGTTGGGGGAAATGAACGAGTTCCACCACCTGACGTCAACGCTGTTTTGAAGAATGATCTACAACTCCATCCATATTATATGAATTCAAACAACAGTGGCACCTCAGCAATTACTCCTGTGATAAAGGACCCAAGTCGATATCTAGATTCGTACTAGAGTCTACATTCAAGGTTCTATGTCTGATGGTTCTTACGAAATTCAGAACCCGGAGGACTTCTTCAAGCCTGACTCGGAAATGTGGGGGGATGCCAGTTGCAGCTACTATTAGAGCAACTATGCCACCAGAAGGGTGGCAAATTCCTCTGTTCAAAAAATTAGCAGATGGCTATATTGAAGAAGTCCCCAGTCCCATATGGACTTATCCATAAATACATACCTTACTCCAAACCAGTAAAAGTTCATGACCAGATATTACCATATGGGACACCAAAAGATGTGGATGATTTTTGTCTGAAGGTGGATGTGCAAACTCATTTTCATTGATTTCTTTATTGTTTCTGCATTTGTTAATAAATCATATCAGGCACAGCTTTTTAACCATGTTCTGTACAGAGCTCTTTTAGAAGGCTACACATCCGACATGTGGAGCAGATATACAGGTGTTTTGATATGGAAAACTCAAAACCCATGGACAGGTTTAAGAGGCCAGTTTTATGATCATCTCCACGACCAAACAGCAGGATTCTATGGCTGCCCCTCTGCCGCAGAACCAATTCATGTTCAGCTTAATCTGGAAACATATTCTATAGAGGTAATCATCTGTCTAGCACTGTTAGAGAATAAATCTGATATTTTGGCTTAAATAATAGAAAGTGGATGTACTTGAACTTTAATAATAAACAGTATTGAAGGTTAGAATTCAGAATCTGAAGTGTGTGCAATGATCATTTTTTTTTTTTTATTTGATTTTTTTTTTTTAATTTACGGCTTACTTTTACGGACAGGGAAATAATACTGTTTCTTCCATATCACCTAGATTTAAATGTGCAACTTTTGCATCCTAAAAGGGATAATGCAGGAACTAGCATGAGATCTGGCGGAATTCTACTGTTTTCATGATTATTTTACTCACTGACTACAGGTTGTGAACACTACGTCGGAGGAACTTTCTAATGTTGCAATAGAAGAAGCCTCAGTTTGGGATTTGGAAGGCGAATGTCCATACAACAAAACCTCTGAAAAACTTGCTGTGCCACCCAAAAAAGTTATACCTACATTTGAGATGGAAGTATCCAAAGTCGAAGAATCCAAAGCCAGTTTACTTTCTTCTTCTCAAACTCTATGATATGTCTGATAATCGCATATACTCAAGGAACTTTTACTGGTTGCACCTAACAGGTGATGATTACAAGCTTTTGGAACCATTCAGGGAGAGAAGACCACCCCTCAAGATAACTTCTCTAACCTTTATTAAAGGATCGAGCTATGAAATGCGCATGCATATCCAGAATACATCAAAGAAGCCAGATTCTAACACACCACTCTATAGAAATAACTTTATCAGAAGAAATGGCAGCTTTGGTGAATTGGATTCATCAGAATCTTTTTACCTTTTGGATGGAAAGAAACATGAAATCAGTTTATACGTGAAAAACTTTTCAAGGGAGTACAACAAGGCGATGGTTTCTGAAGTTAATGGAACGGGGAAAGGAGTTGCTTTCTTTCTTCATTTCTCTGTTCATGCTTCAAAGAAGGAGCACAATAAAGTTGAAGACACGCGTATCCTTCCTGTTCATTACTCCGACAACTATTTTTCACTGGTACCAGGTGAAGTGGTGACTGTAACCATTTCCTTTGAAGTACCTCCTGGTGTCACTCCTCAGGTCAGACTGCATGGCTGGAACCACCATGATGTGCATACCATTCTCTAAGCCAGTTATCTCCTTGCCCCAGTTTGTTTATAGGTGGTGTTGTACAACAGTAGTAGTTCATGTCATCGTTTAGTACTGGATGTCAAAATGTTCACTCTTTTGGTGCTTCGTTCTGAAGTTTATCATTACAACTGTAAAGAAGTAGGCTCCAAGGCTGTAGCTCTAATGTTTCGAAAACAGTCCAACTTTGCAGCATAGGAGTTTTACACTCATGTCATTTTAATCAATAAAATCACTGTAACTTCTATTTAATGCTACTATGTGCATGAGCACTTCTACCTGGAACTACATTTTGAAAATTTTGGATTTGGTTTGAATACAATATCATTTGGTTCTATCTACTAAGCAGATGCATTCATTCATTCAACAGTGGTAAAATAAAGCTACTAAGCAATATTTTTGATCCATTTTACAAGTATGAGCTCAGAAGAGCATTGTATTGAGATGGCTAGTAAAATGAATAGCGAATTCGCATTTCTCCATATTGTTGGCTAAGCACTTGGTGTTCCCCCTCCATCTAATAATGTAACTTTAAGTTGTTAACCAGTGCCAATGTGGTTGGCCAAATCAAAATCATTAACCAGTATACCATTATACTGCAAAAGAAGGGAGAAAAGTGCAATAAAAATATGTAATACCCCAATACATGAGTATTCGTATATAAAATTTTTGAAACATTCAATATATTTCAGTTTAGAGCCTGTCATTGCATAGGAAATTGAATTAACTTTCCAACGATATAAAATTCGTCAAAATTCTATAACCGGGTAAGAAGTTATGGCGATTTTAAGTTTCAGTCGCAAAACCCCGTCATTTTAACCCTTAGCGCGCTGCGGAGTCAGTGTAAGTAGTAATTGTCAATTTCCAGTGTTGCTCCGAGATAATAGCGCGTCGCGCCATAGGCCAGTTCATAATTGTCAATTTCCAGAGAGGCAGCGCGATCATGGCGCGTCGCGCCATGTGTAAAAATCAGAATCAGTGAGGCTCCGCGATAGCTCCGCATCGCGCCGTCAGCCCAGTTCCCAGTTGTCAATTTCTAGTGACGTGGCGCGATAGCGCCGCGTCGCACCAGCCCACGAAATCGGGAATTTTTAGTAATTTCGAGTTTTAAGTCTGAGGGCATTAAAGTCCTTTTCTCCTCACCTTAGTCAGCCTTTTAACACAAAATCCACCCTAATTAACCTATTACTTCCTTATTTTAATAATTTTTTTTCCAAATCAAGAAAATTCTCTCTCAATCAAGAATCCTAGCTCTCAAATTCAAGGCCAAAGCTCACAAATTCACCAAGAACTTCAAGAAATTCATCCGTTAAGGTATGTTAGATGTTCATCCATGAAGTCCAAACAATCTTTTTAAATTATAAAATTGTGATCTTGTCAAGTCATTTGATTTTAAATTATGATTTCATTCATGAATCTTCATGTACTATTGATTTTATACCATGTTATCATGAAATTATTGTTATTATTCAATTCTCCACGTTTTAGTGTCATTATTCCTTGAATTAAACCCTGATTTAATACTATTATGTTGAATTCATGCTATTTCTATAAGTTCCATGACATTTCTATGATTGTTTTAAACCATGAATTACTAGTGTTTGATAAAATGTCTACAAGAGTGATTGATTTAATAAGAGCCTTCATGCTTTGTCCTTCAAGCTTTAGTGTCATTTCACTATTATTGTTTTTGAGTGTTGGGGGTGTTAAACACTCGAAAACCATAGTTGTTTATTTAGTCTAGTCTCAGTACATTACATAATAGACTTTAGACTACATCATGAGCATTATCAGAACAGTCAAATATCAGTTAGTTAAACTTAGGATAGTCTAGTATTTCAGTGTCTTTCAGTTGGGAGTAGGATTTAGCACCAAGCAAGTATAGGGATGGCGGCATCCCCGTCAGATAGCCAGAGTCGTTAGTAGCAGTCCCTATACTCTAGAACTATGTAGCCAGCGTAGGATATAAGAAGTCACACGTCAGATTAGGCTTGACTATCTCGTAGGGGTCACCCGTCAGTTCAGGCTTGACACCCTTAGTCCTTTGGACAATATATCAGTTTAGTGGATCCACATAGCCCACATTAGTACCCGTGGCACGGTATTAACACCCTTCCAACTGGGGTTACAGGTTGAACCCCAGTTAGCTCAGATTGGGGCATGTCGGTTAGATGATACCTCACACAGTCTCAGTCATAGTCTCAACTACAGTCTCAGTTCAGTTAACCAGTTTTAGTGATGTTGACCAAAGCATGCAGATTTCAGTTATTTCAGTATTTCAGTTTTACAGATTTTACTCAGTTCATGATAAATGCTTGGTCATGCATCCTCAGTATCCACAGATTTCACGTATCTTCAGCATTTACAGACTTTCATGCATACTTAGTGTTTACAGATTCTACATAATTTCATTATCTTTAGATTTCATTGCGTTCTATTTAGTACTCCATGATTACATGTATATTCAGACAGATATTATTTTCGTTCATGAAACCATGCTTATTAGCCTACCTCATTTTAGCATACCAGTACATTCAAAGTACTGATCACATACCTCTTCTTTTGCGCTATGATGTATTATATCATAGGTGTTGACGCACAGTTCCTGGCTCGCGATTAGACTTATCACATTGTCAGCAGTAGCAGTGGTAAGTCCTCATACTTTGAGGACAGACTTACTTTATTTCATGTCTCAACTTAGTTGTTAGTTGGGGCCTGTCCCATCAACTCACATTCATTCAGTTTTAGAGGCTTTTCAAACATTAGAGTTAGTTATTCAGTATTCAGACATTTTAGTTAGTTATCCAGTTTTATTAATACTTTATCAGATTCAGTCATTTATTACTATAGACTCATATTTCAGTTTTGAATTTAGTTATTAAAACCTTATGGCATGTCAGTATTTTTCAGCATTTATGAGTGTATTATTCAGTGCTCACAGCAGGTACCAGATCATGGATTAGCTTGGAGTCCCTCGGAACCGTAAGCACCGTGTGATGCCCAAGGTGTACTCTCGGGGCGTTACAAAATAACACACAAAATTGAATGACACAAAAGACCATAGCTCTCCATTAAAAGACCACCTCATAGACAAACACATCACAGACTCTAGAATAACTCTCTATTAAAAGACCACCTCATAGGCAGACACTTTACAAACTCTAGAATAACTCTCCATTAAAAGACACCTCATTGACAGAAAGACACAACAAATGATAAAACAATGACTCAACATTTCAGAAAGATTAAAACTGGTACCGCAGCTCCACACGCTAGACACAACAAATGATAAAACAAAGCCTCAACATTTCAGACAGATTAAAACTGGTACCGCAGCCCCACAAGCTAATTCAGCTCCACCATTCAACCACAGGATGAGACAAATTAAAACTGGTACTGCAGCCCCACCAGCTAATTCAGCTCCACCATTCAGCCACAGGATGAACCACTTCAACCCCCAGCTCTATCATCAATGGAACACCAGCCAACATAGCTGCATTAACAGTTGGTACCCTATGCCCAACCACATCATCCTCGAGTCCATCAAATCGAGCCCAACCAATGAAGAGTGAAACATAATATAAATATACTAATCCTTCAAATTGGGATATTCTACCCAAATACTTCAAAAATATACTACATACTTTCTCACAAGTAGTATTAGTTTACAACTACCAATGAGAAGAAGGTTAAGAGGGGTAAGGTCACATAATAGACATGATCAACCTTAAGCTTATATTATAACCATACAATCTTATCTACTTATACGGCTTTCTCACATCACACTTACTTACCCCAGTGGGCATTTAGACTACCTTCAGATACCCCATATGACAATGAGTCTATACTTACAACCTACTAGCTAATCTATCCATTTTCGTTCATAGCCTATAAGGGGTTTCTATAACTACCTTAAGTATCCACTCTAGGCTCTTTCTCTATTTTGAAAGAAAGAAAACAAATAACATTCTGAGTCAACACTTCCTCCACGGACTACCATACAATTTATAAATGGTACCACCACATTAGTCTACCACCACGAAAGGGTAAATCATTCTCAATCAATGGTTATTCAACTATAATATTTAATCACAAAAGTCACCCTCACTCTGACCTCTAACCTTATGACTTTACATCACAAACTTCTTGGTCTAATTTCACTACCAATAGGTCATGACACCGACACTCTAACTTATACTACTACTCGGGTGGAAATACAATTCCAACAACTACAAGAACAATAAGATGAACAGCAAGTTGCTAGTGAATCGAAATAGGCCTCACACGGCTTCACTAGACTTTTGTTTTCAATAACACAATGATATCAAGATTACAAGAGATAGAAGCTTGATACACAATATTCAATGACTCAAGAATACACATCTTACTCTTGTCTTAACTGAACGCCTCATAAGAATGAGGACACAATTTTACACTAGGGAACTCCTCTCCCGTCCTTTGTGGGACTTTTGAATTTCTGCTAGATAATCGGAGAATATCTGGAACACCAGAGTGAGGAAGAAATTAGGATAACTTTTCTTTTCGTATGGGTGACACCATAGCACGAATTAGAGTACGAAGGAGGAACATTCTGACTCTATAGCACGTATTAGAACAGGAAGAAAGAGAGACATTCCTAAACGCCTTGTAGCCTCCTGCTTATAAGTGTGGCGCTCTACACACCCATAAATAAGACTCTGCCCGACGCGATTTCGCAAACACCCTGGGACCATGAACCGTGCTTTGATACCAAGTTTATCACGACCCGAATCGGGGCTCTGGCCGTGACGAGCATTCCCGAACCCGAAGGCCCGAAACGCCCTCTGTCTATCTGGTAATCATGCACATAATTCATATGATCAAAGTAATACGAAAATAGACACAATAATACGGAAACATGGTCAATAATTTAAAACAGTTAAAGGCCTGAAAACATGCCCAACAATATTTAATAAACATCTGCAACAGTCTGTGAAATCTCTATTGACATACTATCTGAATAACTGGGACAAGGCCCCCAACAGACCAAAAGCCATACTGAAATAAATACCTAAATGATTAGGCCTTTCGAAGCAAAGAAGGCTCACCAACTGAACTCTGAGAAAACCCTGTCTATAGACTCTACTGAGGATCTGGACCCCTAGACTGCGCCTCAGTAACTGGGAGGAAGGAGGGGTCAGCACAATTGTACTGGCACGCGAAGCAATCCAAAATAGAGTAATTGAACATATATATATAATACGTGAGAGCAAATGTTCATCAAACATTATGCATAAAACAGTTTCTGAAAAACACATGGGCACCTTCTGAAAACATGTAACTTGTTTATAAATCTCAAACTCCGATCTGTGTATTACTTCTGAGTTAGGTGGTATCCCCTACAAGTCTGATATTCCACGGGCGATATGGAATCCGTCATTAACTCGACGGGGAAACCTCCAACCCGAGTATGCCGCAAGGGTTGGAGTTCCTGAATCTGATACGCCACACGCCACTTAAGTCAGCGTATAATAATATACCTGGGTCGGCAAACCACGGTTTTAGGCAATGAGTTGCTTGAACTCAAGCCCTCTTCAGGGAACCACCTAACATCTCTGTATGCCCATTTTTAACCTTTTCTGTACATGCAACATTCTGAATGTCTAAAATCATGATAGTCTGAAATGTCTATTAGGCTGAGTCTGATATGACATTGGTCTGAATTGGTATCGTCATACCAAGACTTGCAAGTCATGATTTCTGAGCCATAATACATTAAGCTAAATCTTTCATTTAAAGCATAATTTAGGCCACCAAAAACATGCAACTGATATAGAAGATTTCGTGTTTCGAAACTCAAGTCAAAATCATGTAAAAACTTCATCAACATATGGTGGTCTAGTGCCTTTAGCAAATCCATGCACTCTTTCATTACATGCATTATGTACATTAAACATTCATGCTAGATTCCCTCTTTAGTGATTTAAAACCACCTTTAAATCATAACAAGAGTTTAATCATTTCATATAGTGCTTTTCAAGGATGCATTGCAAAACAATTCATATGCTATGAGAAATCTAAAAAATTCATAATAAGAGGAAATTCACCGAAAATCATGTTCTCAACAAGAATTCATTCTTAAATACATGATTTCATACATTCATATTCTCAAATCACTTTGGGGAAGGTCAAAAGACCAAAACAATGATGTTAAGATATTTAATATATGAATATATACATAGATTCAAAACCCCATTCTAAAACATGATTTTTCTATGCCCATGAGAATTTAGGAAAACCCCGCGTACCTTTATTTCCGAAAATAATGGGTGCTTCTTGAAGCCTGTGGATTGAGGATTCCGAATCTCTAATCAATTTTGAAAACCTATGGTTAAATCTTGATTTATTTGGATTTTTAGTTTGAAACCCTTGGGAGTGTTCTTGAGAATTTTTAGATGAATGTGGATGTATTTTGGAGAATTGGGGACTGAATTTCGTGTTTATGGCTGAATAAGGGTGGGAAAAGGACCATTTTGCCCCAAAAACGGAGTGTTTAAGTCACTTGAAACCATAAGATATGCGCTGCATATGATATCGCATATATTTACATAGGCTTCGCATATGATATCGCATATATTTACATAGGCGCCGCATATGATATCACCTATATTTACATAGGCGCCGCATATGCTATCGCATATGCTTTCCAGTGGCCATGTGCGATTGGTTAGGCGACGCATACTACTTTGAAAGGTCATAACTTCTTGCTCGGGTGTCGGATTTTAGCAAAATTGATATCGTTGGAAAGTTAACTCGAAGACCTATCATTTGACACATAGTAGACTCTCTAATTCGGCATATACAGAGAGTTATGGTCGATGAAAGCTGACACAAATTACAAAGTCTACTAAAACTTAATCGATCGAAATAGTTTCAACTCGTCCTTGAGTTGAAGGACCTCTATGGTCTAAATTCATGCTCAAATGGATTCACATACTACATAAACATGCCAAATTGACACAGGATTTAAGGCTCTGGGATTATCAACGCATCAGAGTCATGGTTTTTATTCTAACCCGAAATGCGGGGTGTTACATTTTTTGATTCTTACGTACTACTTTTTAGTATAGTATTGTTACAACATAGTAATATTATTATTTATAAAAGTAAAAACTAATTTTAATTAACAAGATTATTTATAAAAATAAAGACTAATTTTAATTAATAAGATATTAGTCATTTATTTGCAATATATTACCTTGAATATTATTGTAAAAACTTTATTTATTAATACCAAGATTTGATAAAAAAGTTCTAAAATATTTTTAAAAGAATAGATAGTTCTTCTTTCTTTTTTCATTAATTAAATTTTATACCTTTTATATTTTCCAATTTTTAATATTATTTGAAGTGAAATTAAAATCATAAAATTCATATTAAAATTTTTTGGGGCCTCAAAATTTTGAGGGCCTAAAGCAGACGCTTTATTCTTGAACCACCCTTGCTTCTCATCACGAAATAGAAGACTTAAACCAAAATCAGGATCGATATAAGGTATTCATACAAATGGACCGGAAAAAGGAGATATTGCAATTAGGGAAAAGGATATGGGCTGACCATTTTGAAGAGAAATGATCAGCCCATGTAAAAGTTGGACAATTGGAGTCAGTCGGCCCAATTTAATTCCTGTTTTTAGCTATTTGGCCCGTCGGTCGCATGCAGTCTCTATACCCAATTGATACACTTTTATATCATATTAATATATTTTTATAGTGCATTGATACACTTTTATACCGTATAAATGGCTATATTTTGGAATTTAAAAATCAATGGCCACTCGGTCGGAATAATTTTAGCCGAGTGGCTATTGTTGTCCTTTCACCTTGCAATTACCCCTAGCTCATCAAGGGCGG
>NC_061117.1:225491611-225573490 GCF_002878395.1 Capsicum annuum | reverse complement strand
ATTGTTGTCCTTTCACCTTGCAATTACCCCTAGCTCATCAAGGGCGGAAAGGACGTAAATTCTATTACATTCGGGATTACAAATGGCAGTTGCAGGTTGAAATTTCTCATTCTTCGGCAGGTAAAAAAACACGACGAAGATCCCCAAAAAGCTCGTCTACTCCGGCCACTTGCATTGACAACAAAATTAACTTTTGCGCAGGGAGAGAGAGGATGAATCAAGGAATCCAACAACACTGCACTGTGGAGAGTACTTTGTTCTAAGGGGGAGTGGCTTCTTATGGGTTCAGTTTACAATTCTAGACTGATTTTTTCTTTGACATACAATGCATATACACTAACGAACCAAAATGTATATCAAACAATAAGACCCAAAGTTTTCATACAAATAATACCAAGTTCTTACGGGACCTCAAGGGAATTGGAATTCCCAGGCAACCTCCGTTTCTAAGATTGTTATCAACACAAGTGATGTCCACACTTGTCTCAAGGAATCCACCTTGCAAGACACTCCTTAAAGCTCTCAAAAATATATCATCAAAATGACCTATCATGTTCTATTTATAAGTTAGGTTATAACTTATTACAAAATAACTAAAATATCCTTAATGAGTCATGGCAAGGGGCAGCCTTGGAGTGTCAATATGGGCTGCTTTGGAGTGTTGGGACTTGTTCTCTACACTTCAAAGTTTGTTCCATTAGTGGGGGAGCCACCCGAGCTCGAGTATTTACATATTGGTCCACAATCACGATCATACTCCTATCAGAACGTAACAAAATTTGAATTTGCACTAGAAAATCACATTTGAGAGTAAAACACTTCCTAACAAAAACGACTTTCGTACCCAGAAAGATTCAAACTCGAAACCTTTGATTAAGGACGCGGGAAGTGGAACTAGAAAATAAGAAGTAAAGATCCTTTTATTTGTTTTTTTAGCTTTACCCCCACAAGAAAAGGTTTGAGAATATCAAAATGATCACTTTCAAAAATACAATCAAACAAAAAATGATAATTTAATTCCCACTAGTCAATATCACAAAGTCATGTGAACATCAACAAATTAAATACTCTCACTTGATCCCTTCACATTTTTATCCACATGAAAAATTAAAAAGAAAAACCATCAATGTTTTTTTTTTTTTTTTGGCGGGGGGGGGGGGGGGGGTCTCAAAGATTAATACTATTAATTTTTCTTCTTAGGCAAAAATAAGCTAAGAATCTATAAACAAGAGCCATTGCTAATAAAACCCAAACTTCTTTTAATCCACCATTTAAACCAACAGTGTCAAATGAAGGTGAACTTTGTAGAGTTCTACAACCTCCTTTGCTTTCACAATCATATAAATCATCTCCTGAATATTGCACTTTCAATAGTAGCCTAAATCCATAGTACATGAATGATATGTACTTTAGCCACCTCATAAATTTTGGTATATGCTGCAAAAAAGAAAAAAAAATCGGTCTCGTTAGCGACTAAGTCAGAAGTTTCATCGAAGAAATTAAACTTAGAAACTAGAGATTCAATATATATATATATATATATATATATATATATATATATATATATATATATTATAAATACCATAAAAAAAATTCTATATATAGTATATTTTATGGTAAAGGAGGATCGGATGAATCCCTGGCCGTCAAGTTTGGGTAGATTCTTGATTAGTACAACATAACCGGCATAATCTCACAGGCGGGTTCTGGGGAGGGTAGAGAATACACAGACCTTACACTTATCTTGTAAGGGCACGAAAGTTGTTTCTTATAGACCCTCGATCCAAGAAGAGATTCTTGATTATTATGTTTCTAGATAGACCCTCAATCCAAGAATAAATTCTTGATTAGTATGTTTCTAAATCCTTTACTAACAATCATGTATGTGTGGAAAATCACTAAACTTCTCGACTGATATTAGATTCTGAACTATGTGAATTAAGGGGAGCCTTAGATTGAGGTACAAATCCTATATGGAAAATTCTTGTCCTACATGACGTCCTACATGTATTATGCCACATAGGACGTTGAAAGTCATAGATGTGATTTGAGTCGAAGTTAAAGGACATGTTTATGTATTATGCCATTTCAGTATTAAATGTAGAAACTAGAGATTCAATATACCTATGATAAAATACCGTAAAAAGAAACATTCTATATATAGTGTATTGACGGTAAAGGAGGATCAGATGAACCCTAGCTCCATCCTTGAGTTGCATACTTTTATGATCACATTTGACTCCCTTGCAGTCAAGTTTGGGTAGATTCTTGATTTGTACAAAAACAAAAACAACAACATAACTGGTATAATCTCACAGGCGGGTTCTGGGGAGGGTGGAGAATACACAGACCTTACACTTATCTTGTAAGGGTGGGGAAGTTGTTTCTGATAGATCCTCGATCCAAGAAGAGATTCTTGATTAGAATGTTTCTAAGTCCTCTACTAACAATCATGTGTGTGTGGAAAATCACTAAAGTTCTTGACTAATAGTAGATTCTCAACTATGTGAATTAGGGGAGCCTTAGATTGAGGTACAAATCCTACATGGAAAATTCTTGTCCTACGTGTATTATACCACATAGGACATTGAACGTCATACATGTGATTTGAGGCCAAGTTAAAGGGCATGTTTATGTATTATGCCATTTCAATATTAAATGTAGAAACTAGAGATTCAATATAGCTATGATAAATACCGTAAAAAGAAGCATTCTATATATAGTGTATTTGACGGTAAAGGAGGATCAGATGAACCCCTAGCTCCGTCCTTGAGTCTCATACTTTTATGATCACATTTGACTCCCTTGCAGTCAAGTTTGGGTAGATTCTTGATTAGTACAACAACAACATAATAGGCATAATCTCACAGGCAGGTTTTCTGGGGAGGGTAAAGAATACACAGACCTTACCCTTATCTGGTAGCACGCCCGCCCTCGTTTGGGACACATAGGCTATTATAGATGTATATAGCCCATAGTTTCAAAAGTATAATAGATTCAACGGTAAGAAATAAAGCTCGAACTCATCAAATTTAATATGTAATAATAGTTATATTACTAGATCATGTTTGCTAAACTATTTATCAAAGGAGAAATGGCTTTGGAAAATATTGATGTTCCCACTTTGTTGGGCTTCATTTGCTATTGACACAAGATAAAAGAAGTATCATCAAGTTTAACATGAGTAGGATTCTTGATTTTAGCTTTTCTAAGCATGCATAAAATGTTATAAGCACTACTTTACTATGTTGCTCGAACTCTTTAAAAATGTCGACAGGTGTGTGTTGAATCCTCCAAAAGTAGTGCGTTTTTTAAAGAATATGATATGGTCCAGCTACATTTTTGTAGGATCCGAGCAACATACCTGAACGTAGTAACCTCCGGTGAGAAGAAACAACATCAATATCAGGGAAGCAACCATTCCAGCCCTTCTAACGCTCATAACTGCAGCTCCAAAAAGCTCTCCAGCTCCCTATAACCAAAGAAAGAAGCAAATCCATTCATATTTTCGAAAAAAAAAAAGAGTGAAACTTCTTTAGTTCGCAAAAAGAATTGGACTTACCTGGCTGGTTATCGCTATTAATAGTGTTGCACCCAACGTTAGAAAGAAGCACTGGACGGTCCTCTTGAAGCCAGCCATGAAGTATACCATGCACATGAAAAAAGTCGGGTACACTACGTGTGCTACCATGTCGCACAATGTGCTGCAGATGTAATAGACGCTTAGTCTATACATGTCTGCTTTCCGTTCTTTCACCAAATACATCTTCTCGAATGGGAAGACATACACTGCTCCGAATATTGATGAGGAAGTCCAGAAGATACAGATGTAGAACATTAAACCAATCTGCAATGCATGTATAAGTTAACTTTCTTGAGAATACTTAGCAAGGAGAGGAAAATGTAAAATCAGGATTTTGCCTGATCGCGAAGTTGAGCTTCTGTTCCAGTTGAGGATTTCCACCAAAGAAGTCCGAGCAGTAGTGCAACTCCAACCGATTGAACTAACCGGAGCTTGTCAAAATAGTCTCTGCATCTCTCCCTGTACGTTCGCTTTGACAGTACCCGGAATTGTTCCCACCAGGATATAGTCCAATCTTTTTTTACCTTAACAGCCATTTGAAGATGCTCTGGTGCTTTCGACACTTGATGATTCTCTTTCGGCTCCAACAAGATTTTGTACTTGTGTTGCAGATACTAATGGTCATATAGACACAACTCTGTGAAGGTATGTCCCATAAAGAGTTTTCGAGTAAAATCAGAACAAGTTACAAATGAGAATCATACTCTGATGACAATCTTCTCTCGTTCGGTTGTGCATTGAGGTGGATACAGATCATCAGGAACACGGATATCGTTTACTTGTCCAGTTGCTAAATCCAGCAAGAACTCTGCTGGATTCATGGCAATTTCCGGGATGAAACCTAGAGACGAGAAGTACTCCATCGACTCCCTGGCCTTACCATAGTAAACCGGATAACCTTCTGCTATCAACAGAATTTTCTCAAACATGTGGAAAATCCTGCTCGAAGGCTGGTGAATTGTCGTTATGATTGTCTTTCCCATCTGGTGAATGACATAAGTTAGCATTTGGCCAAACTTGTTCCCGAGTACAGAATGAGTAAAAGGGCAGTCCGGTGCACTAAAGCTCCCGATATGCGCATGGTTCGAGGAAGGGCCCCACCACAAGGGCGTATTTTACGTAGCCTTACCTTGCATTTCTGCCAGAGGCTGTCCATGGCAGCAACTTTATCAGTTACTCCAATGAAAAGACTATTGGAAAACATTGCAATAAATGAATCCATCTATGAAGGATGGAACTATAAGTAGCAAATAGCGAAAATATGGTTCAAGTGTTTACCTTAGCAAGCCCTTGAAGAACCTGAAGTAGTCTATTTGCAGAGGTCGAATCAAGGCCTGAAGTTGGTTCATCGAGCAAGAGTAGAGAAGGATCGACGAGGATTTCATGACCTATGCTCGCTCTTTTTCTTTCTCCACCGGAAACACCTTTAACAAGTCCTCCACCTATTCTCGTGTGACGACATCTACAGTTGTGAAAATTCACGAATGAACAGTTGCAACGATCACGTTAAGTTTCTTTAGCTCATCAAAGGATAACACACACGTACCTTTCCAAGCCTAATTCCTTAATAATCACTTCTGCTCTTTCATACTTCTGACGTCGACTCATCTTGCTTGGAAGCCTCAACAATGCAGCAAAAACTAAAGTTTCCTCGACTGTCAATTGTGGAAAAAGCACGTCATCTTGCGTCACAAAACCCACCCTAGACATTAGCACGTATCGCAAACTTAAGTTAATACAAAGCCATGTACACTGAGTAAAACAACAAATAAAATGAGTACCACCTTCTTTTAAGAGCTGGATTATATGGAATGTCATTGTAAGTGACAGTTCCTTTGACATTTTCGTGCAATCTTCCACCCAATATCTTCAACAAAGTTGTTTTTCCACTGCCCGAAGGTCCCATTAAGGCGAGAATTTCACCCGGATTTATGCTTCCCGTTATACCCTTGAGTATATGCTTGTAATTATCATGTTCAAACTGAGACGCTACCTTTGATACAACTACCTTGACAGGATTGTTGGAGAACGCTTGGTTAATCTTCACCTTGTACTCCACATTCTCAAACTGCATACAAAATCAATTCACATTAGACAAGCCAAGACTCTCGAAGGAGGAGACCAAAGAAGAAAAAGTACGGTACCTTGAGGAATATGGGAAGAGGTTGATCTATATGCGCGATAGATGTATCATGTTCGACCTCTATATCAATTTCGGAGCTTCTGTTTCTAAGATACGCCTGCGACATAAACTCTATGTTATGACCAAAACCATTACTTCCAGCAATCTGCATGGAGCCAACAGTCGGAGGGGACAACGACAAGTCCTCAATTTCATCTTGTGACACATGCTCCATTGTATCACAAAAAATTGTATCTTGTTCAATGGTATTGGAAATAATTCATGACTAATATATATATGGTAAATTAAGTTGAACAAAAACTAGAATTTTTTTGCCTAAATCTTGAAACTTGTTGAAACACATGCTTTCTATTGAAACATAGTAGATATATTTTTGTTGGTGATATTGATACATTGTATGATCTTTGAGTTTATTTCTAGTTATAGCATGACCTTGTTGCTCCTCACCTATTATTATTACTAGACCTTTAATGATATCTAAAAGCTCTAGGCAATGAACTTTAGCAAAAATCATTTTATCATTAAGGAGATAATTTCAGGATGATTAATTCCAAAATTAATTTTAGTACGAGCTTATCCCATGTTTAATTGGGATCAAATGTATGAATAACTCATTTCGGGGTTGCAGTGTTACTTTTATCCCACCTTGAGGGTCGGATAACAAATTCTGGAATAACTAATTTCAGAATAATCAATTCCTGAATAACTTGTTTCCAACCAAACGACCCTTAAAAGAGGAAAAATATTCCAAATATTTAAAAATATATACATGAGAAATCAGGAATTCAAATTGTGTCTAGTAGTAATTTTCAGAGCTCTTCAATTTTAAAAACAATAATGTACGTAGTAGATTTATCAACAATTACTCATAAAAACAATTTGAAAATTCTTTTTTTTTTTAAAAAAAAAATTATCACCAATTTTAACTTGTGAATATATTAAGTTACTAAATTACCAACATGGGTTGTGGTGCAGTGGATGAGGTTGCTCCACCCTTAACCAGAGCTGTGTTGGGAGCGCTGCCACCTTAATGGGCCTTGCAACGTGCGATCTGAATTAGTCAGGGCTCCAATGCGGGCACCGAACACCGGATGGGAAACTAAATTAATAAAACATCCAATAAAACAGTCTTTGGCAGAAATGCAAGGTAAGGCTGAGTACGATACACCCTTATGGTGGGGCCCTTCTCTAGATACCGTGTATAGTGGTAGCTTTAGTGCATCGAACTGCCTATCCAATAAAATTATTAAAAAATATAAAAAAATAATATAATTAACAATAATAACTACTCAATATGAATAACAAGAAAGAGAAATAATGTTTTTTTCATCCATTTTTATTTGTCATATTTTACTTTACGAAAGTTCGTTTAATTAATTTTTAAAATTAAACTAAATTAATTTAATATTTTAAATTTAATTTCATAGGCAAACAAGGCCTCAAAGAGTGATGGACCTTGAATTAAAAGGACAAACAAGTTTTTCAATTAAATGAGGTCCTTTAAGTTTTTAAAATTATGTGGGAGGTACAAAGAACAACTTTAATAGTTGTTCGATAACTTTGCAAAGTTGTTAAACAATTATTAAAGTTGTTCGACAAGTGTAAAATTGTTCGAAAAGAATTTGTTCGATTGTGCAAAGTCACTGAAATAACTAATACAATTATTACAAAGTCATTGAGATAACCAATAGCCTATTATAGCTGTTCAAGAGACTTCACTTTATTAACTTAATAAAATTGGAGGACCACTTGTCCCCTTTTTTAATTGAAGACTTGTGAGGTCTATGGGCTCATTTTTCTCGATCTAAAGCCCTGTGAAAATCTTGAGAGGACAAAAATGGAAGCATCAGAAGAGATTCTACTAAACTCAATCGCCAGCTCCGGCGTGACAATTCCGGCCGGCGTTTCGTCGGTGAAAGATCTCACGCCGGCGACTTTATTCTCCGTTTCCTCTCAGGCATTACACCTCATCGGCCGGCAGAACTCTCCGTTCCCGGCTTCCTTGCCGGAAAATTCAGTTGCCGATCGGTTAAAACTCTGCTCGGAACTTGCTTCCGAGTTCAAATCCCTTGGTTTCATCGGTGATATCAGCTTTCATAAGGTTTTACTTACTACTGCTATATATATACCTTTCCATAATCTTCTTCTTCTTTTGATCTGTGTTGAATATGTCGTTGTTTTGATGATTCTGCACGGTTTTGAGCTGATTATGCAAACGAAACCGATTTTTTTTACAACTTAACGTCGTCGTGATGCTGCGTTCTGCACGATTTCGAGCTGATGCTGCAAACGGAACCGAGTTTCTTATTCTTTGACGTCGTCGTTTTGCTGCGTTCTGCACGATTTCGAGCTGATTATGCAAACGAGACCGAATTTCTTATTACCTACTTCCCTACTTTCCAAAATACTTGTCACAATTTCCTTTTTGAGAGTCATATATATATTTTTTTAATCATATTGATATGTTTAAAGTTGTAATTTTTAATACTTTTCATATTTGGAATATCTAATTTTATTTGAATCTTAACTTTTATTTTATTGAACTTTTTTTTTCCTGTGTGAAATTTACATGCGTTTGTAGTAGGTCATGCTGCTCAGTGCGGAATTAATTGATTTTGTTTTGTATTAATTTTATATTGTTTCATTTGTCTTGTTAGATTTTTTCTAAATTTGTGCTTAGAGAAAGCATTTGTGTTTATTGCTTAGGCAGTTCCTTTATCCATCTGAAGAGGACTTGTACGAGTTGATCCGGTTCTTGGTTGGGAGGCTATCTGATGTTGAAGCTCGAAAAGATGCAATTAGAGATTCTAAAAGACGCCTTAAGACTCCGAAGGAAAGTCTTGCTGATGCTGGACTGCTGCCTCGTAAGGAACTTTCGGAGAGACAGAGTGATCCATTGATGGTGACACAAACACCAGAGCATTCAAACCAGGAAGAGTTTAATAATGATGTTCGAATACCTATAGGTGGAGCTGACTCCAGCAATGAGACATCAAGTGGTGAACAAGACGTCCTAGATTTGGTGGAGGGCGTGAGGAAGAGTTCTTTGAGGGACAATTTTGATCATGGACAACAATCAACTTCACCATGGGTGCATTTGAATCAGGTACTCATTGCATCTTTAGTGTATTGGGTAGACCGTTTAGGCTTTTTGAGGTAACAAGCTGATAATTTAGAATTGGAGCATATATGAAGATAGCGGAAGTAGGAAAAAAACAATGATATTATTTGATTTTATGGCTAGGTATTTAGATCTTCAGAAAGTCTTCAATATGTTGTCTTTTTATTCTAAATTCGTGTTATATTGCAGATGAACTGCAAGACAGAAACTTTACAAGACCAAAAGGAAATGCTTGCGGAGAAGTCAGTCTCAAGCTCTGTTGAATTACAAGAACTAGAAGAAAAGCTTGGTTTGTTGAAAGCGGCAGTGGAAATGGCTTCTGATGACAAACATCCTAATGACTTCTATGTGAATCAGCTTAACGATCAGGTGAAAGCAAAAAGGGAAAAAATTGTTGAAATGGAGACTGAGTGGTACGATAATGATCTCTTGCTTTATTGACGATCCTTAAAACACACAAAAAAAAAAAAATGGAAGGACTCTAAGTCTTGTTTCCTATTGAAACTTGAATAATATTAATTGTAATGCCTTTTTGAAATCTCTTACAGGATTGATAAAAGGAAGGCCCTTGAGCAGAAGAAACATTCTCTGGAGGAAAACTTAAGAACAACAGAACCCGAGGCCTATGTAAAATATAAAAAGGTGGAAGAGATTGAGTTGAAGCTGGAGTCTGTATTAGCCGAAAACAAACGAAGGTAGGTCATCTTCTAATATCTCATGTTTAGTTTTTACCTGATCAGGAAAAATCTTCTATTATGTCATGCAGAATATCCGTTGTTTATTAGATTACGTAGTTGGACTAAGAACGAAATTGAGAGAAGAAAGTTGTTGGCAGAAGAAATAAGAATAGGAAGCTCTACTTGATCGAGTTTGAATAGGTTAATATATTTGAGGCTAACGAATTATTAATATGTGAAAAGCGGAATAGTTATTTGAGAAAATGGCATGACATGATTAAATTACTATACAGCGTTCTTGATAAACCAATTAATATACAGCATTGTTAGTTTTTATCAGTTGGATTCTTTGCCATTTAAGAATTTTCATTACTCGTTATAGAAAGAGGTCAAGCAGTGTGGGTCTATTGGTATATCAGAACTTTTTATGCCGCGTAAAGCCTTATTCATATATCCTACATGTGAACTTTGGCAAGAATCTTTTACTGGAATAGACCCTAAATGCGATGCAGATTATCATGGTTTTTGTAACCCTTGAAAATGCTGTTTTAGTTACAGAGTAACTGATTTCTCTAAGCATGTAGAGAAATAGAATCAAATCGGTAGCTTTGTCTGAATGTTTGCTATACGTCACTCTGCAGAAAGGACGAACTCATTGTACTTGCAGCCAAGGCTGAGAAGCAGCCCAAATTGCAACCTAGGAGAACCTACATTCAGCGCGTTGAAGAGATCACCAAAAACAGCCGGAAGCAGGATGCTGACATAGAAAGAATATTGAAAGAAACAAGGGAGCTACAGTTGGAGAGCAACTCTGTTCAAGAACGTCTTAATCGAACTTATGCATTGGTGGATGAGACAATGTTCAGGTACAATCTTTTGATATGCTGGTGACCATGAAATTAACATCTTAACGAGAGTGTAGATTGTTAAAATGTAAATTGTCTGATCGTTTACAAGGGAGGCAAAAAAGGACCAAGTGGCACGACAGGCTTACAGGATATTGACTAACATCCATGAAAGCTTTGAACAAATAGCTGAAAATCTACTTGCAACAGATAGAGTCCGACGACAAGTGACTGATTATGAAGGCAAACTTGCAACTATGGCATCTCGAAGTGTTGATATTGACAAGCTGAAAGCAAATCTTGAAACCATCACGAGGGAAAATGATCTTCTTGAAAAGAAATTGTCCAATGATTCATCACAAAATGTAGGGTAGAACGATTGGAGTTGATTGGATCAGTTAAAATGAATATTGTTAACTCTTTGGTCACATTTTATGCTGTAATGTTCTGATAACACACGCACACACACACATAGATCTACCGATAAATTTTATGTGGAATTCATTGCCAAGTGATATGATGCTGCAATATCTTGATGATATTGAAACTTGTTCTTGTTGTACTTGGGATTTCCCAGTTTTCGTGTTAAGATCTGCATGTTCTCGCAATTACTATTATTGGAATTGTGTGCCTTGAAGCAAATGCAGGTTTTTGGTCACTGTTATTTTTGAAATGCACAGGACTGTTTTTTTCAAGAGATGCTGATCAAAAACACACCAGAACTATCAAACTTTCACGAGTTTCACACCCCAACTATTAGTTGTTCCTTTTTCCTACGTGGACTAGTTCCAGTAGGAAAAAGAAACAATTGATAGTTGGAGTGTGAAACTAGCGAAAAAATGATAGTTCGGGTGTATTTTTGACCATTATCTCTTTTTTCAAATAAGGAGATCCTTTTTTAAAGAGTGTAGATCAATACAAAAGAATCAACTTTACTCTCTTCCTTCTTAGTACAGAAGTGTGTTCAAATCTGCTATTCTATCAAATTTTCTCCATCTATGATCATCATTACCAAGAAATCCTCACAGGCTAACGGAATCAAACAAGGTGGATAATGAATCGGCCGCCTTTTTACCCTTCTCCACTTAAATATCTAGCAGGGCTCGAACCCTTGACATGCAGAGAGATTTGGGGTGGAGGGGGATGTTGTAACACGTCATAGGAAATTGCACTAAATCTATTGAACAAAAAACAAATCAACACATCCCAGAAAAACAAATACAACCATGATTAACTTGGAGAGGAGAGAAGGGGCAATAGCTCATGTGTTATCTTTATGGTGACCAAGGGGCAAATGTCAAGCCCTTGAAGATTTAATAGTATCTTTTTGCTATAAGAAGATATATACAAGCTAGAAAGGGCAATGGAAACAATTGATATCTTCACCTGCTCCACTCAAACATCAAAAACTTCTCCAGCCTAGAAAAGATCATGAAGTTGAGGAAAGCTAATCAAAAGCAAGAAACTTTTAACTTAGAACAAACGCTGAGAAGTCAGCGTTCCAACGTGTTCTCACTGGAAGTGCCTAGTTTCTAGCATATCTTATATACACTTAAGGGAACAGCTTTGATTTATCAGTGACGTCTATACTATTGTTCTTAGACGTTTTCTCTATTCAGCAATTTGTTGTTCCAATGAATATTAGCTTGAGGTTGTTTAAAAGCACCAGATGTAGGAAGGCCCGAATCACCTGATCTGGCAACAGTTTGAGGTTGCTGGGCTAGGGGTTGAACATTAGATTGTGCAACTATTGCCTGAGATGGATTAATTCCAGGAAATGAGCTATTGGCAGAATGTCCTGGTGCAGCAGCGGCGTACTGGTCCTGAGGGATGTTGTAGAAATAATTGGTCTGAAGCATTGATTGATCGCGTCCAGGTGCACAGTTTCTGTAATGGTAATCTTCATGCTGCATGAAAGGATTATGTTATATCTCAATATCGGAATTGGACAGCAAGGATATGATCGACAAAACAAACCTGGTTTTGCATGGAGTAGACATTCTTTTCTTTCAGCTCAGGTGTAGTGAAATTTTCATTGCTAGCAGAACAAACTAGACCTGGAGTTCCATTGTATGAGACAGTTGACGAGCCATATGAACTGTAGCCAGGAGGTATGCCGTAGTGGTTCAAGTTTCCGGCAATAGCTGCTGGTTTGTACAGGGATGGAAGAGGTAATTTTGCACCAGCAGCAGTAACTGATGGTGACATATAATAGTTGGGAGCAGAAGGTTGCTGAGGGTATCCACTCGGGCCCAAAAACTGGTGGGCACTCTGCGGCATGTAAAGGTGGGGAATGTAAGGGTTATACGGCATATAATTAGGAGGGAATGGTTGGCGGACTAAAGGAAACAAATGTGGAGGAACACCGACAGAACTCTGTCCAAGGCCTATCGGTTGAGCCACAGGTTGATTAGAGCCCAATGTTGAAGAAGGTTGAGAATTTCCACCCTGCAGCAGACCATAGATTTATGAAAATTTAGTCAGACCAAAAATACGACACAATAAAGAGGCGAGAGACTGGTTGTTGTGGGGATGGAAGGAAGATGATATAGCTTTAGTGTACTGTTAGCCAACACAAATGAAGCACCACCACTCAGGAGATGATGTTTACTCGTGTATTTGCACAGTTCAGATCAGATACTGCAGAAAGAAGTACCAAATAAGCAACTAATCCGCAAGTGAACCAAGAAATTTTGCCAACTTTGTTCTATCTCAAGGTAATCCTTTAATTGTATGTCATTCCACAAGATCTTCCGATTCAAATTATTTACACAGTTAGCATTGTCTTATGTAAGAGGAAATTGACTAAATATTCATTTTGACAGCACAGACTTTCCAACGGAAAAAAATACATTCAAATGAAACATGGGAAGTAGAGATGTTTTAGGGCTACAGTGACATGCCTGCTGTTCTTGTCCCTCGAAAACAAGTTGGGGCCCTTGCATGGGTGGTACAAAACCCAAGCTATAATCAGGAGTCTGGAGAAGTGGCAATTGTGAACCTGTAGACGGTGGAAATTTCTCCGGCTCTGACGGATCATACACAGGAGAAGCACCAGATACTTCAAAAGATGATACGTTTTCGGATTCATGTTGGTGTGATGGCAGATCGCCCGGATAATCACCTCCCTGAGTTTCCGAAGATGCATCTTCATAGCTGCAGTTAGTTTTACACGGCGATGAGAGGTCAAGTATAAGATATGAAGAAAAAGTATCAGGATAAGCACAATGACATTGTCATCGTTGTGTTACTGTAAGCTACGATAGAAAAAAACTTGACAGTCCGGAGGCAATTGGTCATGGAATCTTCATCAAAATGTTATACATGATTGCGAAAATATATTGACATCCTCCCAGACAAGAAAAAATCAGCGAAAGTGCTTCAGCAAAGACACATTTGGATACATAAAATCACGAATGAGTACAAAACATTACATGTCACCCAGTTACCTACCTCCCAGGTTCCATGGAAGTACTATCATTAGCTGGAACAGTCTCCACAGGCATCGAGTCTTTGCCACAGCTTATGCTTGGATCCGATTGAGGATCCAAACTACCGAAAGTCAATCCACTCCTAAAAGAGTCGGGTACTTGAAGATGATCCGGAAAAATAACAGCCTGACGATTGGTAGAGATATTTAACTTCCCTAACTTCACGTCAAGCTGTGGGACTACTTGTTCCTCGGAAGAATTTAGTTTAGAAATTGATGGTAAATGAGCTCCCTTTACAACGGCTGCTGCCTGAGATGGCAATACTGCATCAAGATTATGATAAAGTGAGATTACCCATATCAGTTCAATGATTCAACAGATGATAAATCCACTTAGCAGCTATCCATATCATGAATTGCACTTGTAAGATAGTTGACATTAAGCAACTTAAATAAACACAAGAAATCCATCCACACTACTTAATTTAAGGAGGTTGTAGCAGCCCTTCTAAATTCAGACTTCCAGAAAAGCTAAAAATGAATTAAAGGAGAGTCAAGTGGTACCTCCTGAATGACTGTTAACTTGTTTGGAATGCTGACTTTCATGATTAGTTGCTACTGGTTGTATAGCAGTGACTGAAACTCCCCGGGATTCTTTTGGCCCTGTCGTGTTTTTGTAATCGACAGTTCTAATGACTGCATGAGTATTTTGGGGAGCACCTTGACAAGAATCCAAACTCCCCTCATTCGCAGGAGATACAGTGGAGTCTGCAGCAGTGCGCTGGCTACCTATCTCACGTTTTATAGTACCAACTGTTCCTGGATTTCGTGGATTCAAAGCTGGCACTAATACAGGATCCGATGCAGAAGAATAGACACCAGAAACTGATGTTGAAGCTGTTCTTGTCACAAGCTCATTAGGTTTTGGTATGAAAATTTTATCTTTAAATCTGGTTCGGGGTGCAAAGGTGGGTGTGGGCGTAGGAGTAGGGCCAGGATCCAAGTTTTGATGATGATTTATCGAACTAGGAGGTAGAGTTGAAACTTTTGCCAACTTATTTACATTAACAAATGAAGTAACTCCAGCGACATTACTAGGATCATCGGCAGCAACCTCAACAGCCGATTTCTTACTAGGATGTATATTAGCATCTGCTGTTTTACGTGCAGCTGGCATGGAGGTCTTAGAACTTCTATCCTTCAAACTATTGACTCCATTTTCTTTCTTAATGTATCTTCTGCCACTGTCACCTATCGACAGTAAAGAAAGGGGGTGAGTTAACACTGGAAGCCATAAATAGCGAGATGCATCTCCCTCTATCGATATGAAACACTCTTCCAGATTCCAACAGATGCAATGCTGTTATAAGTTATTCGAGACAGTGCATGTATCAAAATATTGCACATGAACCACCACTGTCAAAGAAAAGAAATGCACTCTATGCCTCTATCGAACTATCAAGCAGGTCATAAGGACCGTAGATGCAGTTCTAACCATGAAATAAGTTCGGGTTCCTCTCATTTTACACATAGATATCAATACCCACGATATATCAGCCTTAAAGGCTTGTACAGATTATTCCGGCAAATAAAGCACATTCTTGAAAGAGCGAATGCTGTCCTTTTCGTATGCTTTCCTAAGAAAGATGGATCATTCTATAAACACCTTCATCTTCTTATGTGTTAACCTTGTGACAGTGAAGAACATGATAAGTAAAATGCAGAACCCAGCTACGACTCTTTGATAAGAAGCTACTAGTGGATGGAATAGCACAAGTCTTTTTTTTCGCTCATGAAAGTTACTCAATTGTTAAAATTCAACAAACAACATCATGGATGCTCAAGAAAAGCAGAAGAGTTATCGATCAAGATCATGACCACATTACGACAGAATCTTAGCCCAGGTTGAAGGTCCATATATACCATTAGTGATGTAATTTGCAGAAATTTTCTCACGACCATCATCCCTAGCCCCTCTCCGCTGCATGCCTGACATCCACCTGAAATCCTCAGAAGTTTGGCTGCCGGCTTTCTGCAATTAGATGAAGAAACTGCGAATAATCAAGCTAAGTGAAAATTTTGTTATAAAGTCTATAACAGTCCATATTTTTAGCAGTGTCCCGTTGAATAATCCTAGCTCGACTTAGCACAATCATTAAGAGAAATGCTTACTGCTTTCTTCCTGTCTCGTTTCCTTTTGACCTCATGAAAAGTATCTGCAGGATTCGGTAGTTTTAGCTTTAGTGAAGAATACTATATGTAAACGGAGTATGAAACTTCAGATAATATGTGCCACAGAAATTGCAAAACTGAAGCAAGTATTCCGGTACAACAACAACCACATACCCAGTGTATCCCCATATAGTGGGGTCTGGGAGGGTAATGTGTACGCAGTTCATACCACTACCTCAGTTGAAGTAGAGAGGTTGTTTTCGATAGACCTTCGGCTCAAGACAGAACAGAAGCAAGTATTCCGGTACAAAGAATAATCTGATTTGAACATAGAGATAAGCATCTAGTACCCCCTAACTATGACCAAATTTGCCCCCCAAACTAAATTTTAACGTATTTTTGTCAACCTTTTTAGCTGACGTGGCACATATGACAGTCCTTCACGCGCTTCACGTATTCACATCAGCATAAAAGGGTGACAAAAATACGCTAAAATTGAGTTCAGGGGATAATAGGATCCTCGTGAAGTTGGAGTGTGTCGTAGGAGTTTTGGCCATAGTTTGGGGGTACTAGATGCTTTATCTCTTGAACATAATTAAGAAATTAAACAGAAAGAACAATGTCGAGTGCATCGATACATATAACTCTGACGTAAAAAACAATTATGCATCGATACATAACATCAAAAAGAAAACATCTAAAACACCAAAAAAAAATCCTATTTTTATTCTTACCAACCTATTGATTTCAGCTAGGAAAATTTAAAAAAATGAACATCACCAAATACTTATGACCACACACACATGCATGCATGCATCTTATTAAGAACCGTTAGGTCTCAGGTTCAGGTTCAAATCACACCAACAGACAAAAAACACAAAGCGATCTATCCTGTCTCAGCCTCGATGGATCAAAGTTAACATACACACGTCGCTTGCATAATAATGTCTCGGGTATCCCGTAGAATTAGTCCACGTGCACCAACCACATATATATATATATATATATATATATATATAATTACATAAACACATACAAAAGTGGATATTGTACCAAGATATAAAAGCTTTTGAGCAGTTTCATTTGGATCCATATGACATTCTTTCAACATTGCATATATATCTTCATCTGTATGCTTTCCCCCTATGATCTCCTTTATATCATTGATCGTTTTTCTAACGTTGCTCATCTTGTTAACAATATTAAACAATTACATTACCATGCACATTCAAATCATTAGCAGAAAAAAAATAATTAATGCGATATTTGGTTATTAGGAAAAAAAATAATATGATTTTCTTCAGTAATTATATAGGTAAAATCATTTTTCATATATAACTGTATTTAATATTGTTTGTTTTGTTTCAGTTGATATTTAAACATAGGTATATAAAGTTACTTGATATTTGTATCTAAAAGATTTTTCTATGTATATTTTCATTTTTTTAAAAAGTTACTATTACTTTGTTTAGATTATTTGAGTGGATTGTAATATGGTACTAATATAAATTTGATTCATATATTAATAGTTCTTTAATAGTTTACTAATATAAATCGAATAAATCGAACCACTTACGTCACAAACTGAATCAAACTACTTAATAAGTACCTCTAATTTATATCGAGTTTTCATCAGGTCTAAAATCCTTGATTTTTAAATATAAGTGATGTTTGGTTAAGCAACTGAGTAACATTATAAGAATATTTAATTAGTGTAATTCACTTTAAAAATTTTATAGATAAATTAAATTATTAAATTTAAGATACAATGTGAATAAAATAAAATTTACTAATTAAAGCATGGAAAGTTGATAAGCATCAAATACATAGAGAGAAAAAATAGTACTTTTATTTTAAAAATATCTATTTTTGAGTTTATAAAGAAGAAAAGAGAAATTGCAGCGTCGGGTCAATTTATCGGGTCTACTGTTATTTTATCGTCGCCAGTAAGGGTTCCGTCGGTGTTTCGGGTCAATTTGTTCGGAGAAATTTGTGCTTTCTTTCTCTTCAAGGTTAGTGTGAAGCTTTTTCAATTAGCACAATATATTTATTGATTTGTGTTAGCAAATGATTATGAATTTTATGTGTACTTTATTTGTCATTGTTGATTGAGTTTGATTCATATTTAATTTGCTTTATGATGTGTGTTAATATGGTTTTTGGCCTTTATAGATTGGAAAAAGGTTGTTTTTTTAACTTGATACTTGACACCTCTCACCAGCAATAGGTACCAGCTAACTGTGTTTACCAAGGTTAGAACAGATAGGGAAGAAATTAACTAGTGTTTGTCTCTATTGGAAATTGAACCTGAGACCTCAAGGTGTTCGACCCACTTCATTGAACTACTAACAGCTTGTTTGGATGGTGGTCTGCCATGGTTTCATAATAATAGTTTTTTTGTTTGGTTTGATGGTATGTTATTGTATGGTAACAGGTAAATTTACTAAAATACCCTTATTTGATTATTGCTAAAATTGACTATTCCCTTCTTGTTCTTGTAAACTTCACCATCGGTACCCTTCCAAGTTTGAACTTTTGAACTGAAATTCGAAGCCTCTTAGATCACTTTTTAGCAGAATTATCGGAAGGACCAAAGTTTTTCTTTTCTTGGACTTACTGCAAAGAAAAGCCTCGCCATTGTTTTTCTTTTCTTGGTCTTTTAGCAGAAGCCTCGCCTTTGTTGTTGTTGAAGCTGCTGGGAGATTACTGCAAAGAGCAGAAAAGAGAATAAGAAAATAGGGTGGAGGGTAAACAAAATTATACAGGGGCATAATTGGAAGAAAAAGAGGGAAACCATGGCATACCACCAAATTGGTGGTTCAGCCATACCATACCATACCATGGGAAAGCACCATCCAAACAAGTTGTAAGGTACACCCTTGGGTGGTGCAAAAAGATTGGGTTTTTTACTTGATAGAAAAGAAATGGCACCTGGGATTTTTCTTTTCTTGAACAATCGTGGTGTCAGAGTTAACGTTTGTGCACCTCGACTAATTCCTTGATACTTTTCACCTTCCACCATCAATAGATACCAGCTAGCTCTGTTTACCAAAGCTAGAACAGATGAGAAGAAATCACCTAGTGTTTGTCTATATTGGGAATTGAACGTGAGACCTCATGGTACCAGCAACAGGTACCAACTAACTCTGTTTACCAAGGCTAGAATAGATGGGAAGAAATCACCTAGTGTTTGTCTCTATTGGGAATTGAACCTGAGACCTCATGGTACCAGTACTGGTACCATCTAACTTTGTTTACTAAGGCTAAAATAGATGAGAAGAAATCACCTAATGTTTGTCTTTATTGGGAATTGAACCTGAGACTTCATGGTGCTCAACCCACTTCATTGAACCACTAGGGCACACCCTTGGATGCAAAAAGATTGTTTTTTTTACTTGATAGAGAAGCAATGGGACCTGGAATTTCTAATTGTTCGATTTAGATGTTCCTTAAAAGAACTCAAGAATGTACCTGATTAAAGAAACACGATAACATACCCAGTGTAATCCTGCAAAATGGAGTTTTGAGGGGTAAAGTGTACGCAGACCGTACTTACCCCTGCCTTGGAGTAGAGAGGAAATGGAGAGGTTGTTTCCATAGGCCCCAGCTCAAGGAAAAACCAGTCCAAAGCAGTATAGAGAAAGAAATAATGGAAAAGAAGAAGTACCCGATTAGAAAGAACACGTAAGAATCATGAAACATTTGAATATTCGATAGTCCTGTTTTGCTAGGTGTAGGCTTGTTAATTGAGTTGGATTCATGTCTAGTTTAATTCCCGACGGGTATTAGAATGGTTTTGGCCCTTCTAGATTGAAAAAGATTCTTTTTTTACTTGATTTAAAGAAATGGCATCCGGAATTTTCGACGGGTATTAAACATTAATATGGTTTTGGCCTTTCTGGAATGGAAAAGATTGGTTTTTTACTTGCTCGAAAGAAATGGCATCTGGAATTTCTTATTGCTTGATTTTTATGTCCCTTTAGGACACCCAATAATCATGAAACATTTGATAGTCCAATGAAAATAGTGTAAGGTATTAACACCGCAATGAAAAAGAGAAGAAAATTAATCAAAAGCATTATTCACCTATAATATCATAATTTAATGTAATGCAAGCTACCAGAGATGTCGTTTTGCTCCCCTAACCAAGTCCTGGGTGGTTAGTCTGCAGAAAGCCCTTCAAAAACCAATCGTCTCTTTGTAGATAAAAATGGGTAAGAAGACAAAACACAAAAGCTAGAAGATAGGCTCTTCTTTTTTTTCTTGACCCTAACTAGTTCGGGATCGGAATATAGCTGATTGATAGGATAAGTGACTGTTTGCAGTAGGTTAAAGACAACCTCCTTTGAAGTACCCTGTGTGGATCCGGGGCTGCTTCTGTGCTGGCTTTGCTAGCTTGCATGAAGGACTTTAAGACGCTCTATTAACCGGGCGCTATCCCACCAGGACTTCATTATCTATACATTCATGTGACCGAGACTATGAAAAGGTAGAACACCATGGGAATTCGCTGGCTAAATCATCAACCTTGATTTCATATGCTCAATGAGAACCTGGAAAAGTGGAAAAGGTTCATGTTCCGCTTCCAAAGTCAATTGTCTGCAGTTCACACTTGGGCAAGGGTGACTCTCTAGTGGTTTCATTCCGTCTTACTGTAAAATACTGTCGCTATACTGTCAAGTGGATGCATATGCTGTTGATTTATTGGAAAAAGTCTTTAAAAAAAGAGGTAAAAGCGATGTTGTCAACTGAAAGAGTCGACTATACACATAGAGATCCTCTGGAGGGCATATGATTTCACCACTTTAATTTGTATAGGCATCTTACCGTACAAAAGTGTCTCTTGACCATTGTTTTTCTGATTGACACCGTTTTTCTTTTTTTCTCTAAAGAAAAGAAGTGTTCTCTTGACCAGTGCCTCAAAGTTAAGGACACTTCTTCACCATTGAAAGGCCGTCTTTACCTTTCCAGCCAATTTGCACAAAAAAAGAGCAAGAAAATCAGGACAGCGCTGCTTGGAAAGTTATCCTTATGATACAAGTCAGGAAAAGGCGTCTATGATAGAATTGGTGTGATACTAACATAATTTAGTTCTTTGAGTAACAAATTTATAAAAATATGCCACCTGGAGAGCTTTACCTAATGGTCGATGAGTTTTATGTATCTCATACTTTCAAATTATAATCGTTAATCTTGAAGCCATGTAAAGGTCTCACTAAATTCTCAAATGGGCGATTAGAATTTGATCATGCTTCAGAACGAGGATCTGCCAAAGAAAACATTTAATGTTTCGTTTTATTTGTTGAGCTTTGGGGTACCCTGATCGCCAAAACCAACAAATTCTGACGCAAAATATCATTTTCCAAGACGCTTTTACAACAACAACAACAAATCCAGTGTATTCCCACATAGTGAGGTCTGGGGAGGGTAAGATGTACGCAGTCCATACCACTATCTCCGGAGAAGTAGCAAGGCTGTTTCCGATAGACCCCCGGATCAAGATAAAATAAGTCATCAAAAACGTACACAAAGCATGGAACAATATGACATGACATAAATACGCCACCTATAAGGAGTAGTAAACAAAGAATAGTAAGCAATCGTAATGCAGCATAACAAGAATACTGCACAGGCCAAGTAAAGCCCTATCCTACCTACCGAAAAATTCACTAGCCTTCTATCCTAATATGCGTCCTCCAGATCTTCCTATTTAGGGTCATGTCCTCAGTAAGCTGTAACTGCTCCATGTCCCGCCTAATCACCTCTCTTCGGTATTTCTTCGGCCTACCCCTGCCCCACCTGAAACCATCCAAAGCAAGTCTTTCACACCTACGAACCGGAGTATCCGTGCCCCTCCTCATCACATGTTCGAACCATCTCAAACGAACCTCCCGCATCTTGTCCTCCACCGAAGCCGCACCAACCTTATCTCGAATAGTCTCATTCCGAACTCTATCCCCCCTAGTAAGCCCACACATCCAGCGCAACATCCGCATTTCCGCCACTTTTAGTTTTTGAATGTGAGAGTTCTTGACAGGTCAACACTCTGCTCCATACAACATGGCCGAACGGACTGCCACCCTATAAAATTTGCCTTTAAGCTTGGGCGGCACCTTCTTATCACACAACACCCCCAAGGCGAGCTTCCACTTCATCCATCCCGCCCCGATCCGGTGAGAGACATCCTCGTCAATCTCACCATTCCCCTGAATCATGGCCCCTAAGTACTTGAAACTATCCCTCTTACACACCACCTGAGAGTCCAACCTTACTACCACCTCGTCCACCTCCCTCGAGACATTAAACTTACATTCCAAATATTCGGTCTTGCTCCTACTTAACCTGAACCCTTTAGACTCAAGGGTCTGTCTCCACACCTCTAATTTATCATTCACACCCCCCCGAGTCTCGTCAATCAAAACCACATCGTCTGCAAAAAGCATACACCAGGGCACCTCGCCTTGGATACGCCGCGTCAACACATCCATAACCAAAGCAATCAAAAACGGGCTAAGAGTAGATCCCTGATGCAACCCTATCAAGACCGGGAAATGTTCTGAATCGCCTCCCACCGTCCTCACCTGGGTCTTAGCTCCATCATACATGTCCTTGATCGCTCTAGTATACGCCACCGGGATCCCACTCACCTCCAAGCATCTCCAAAGGACTTCCCTAGGGACTTTGTCATATGCCTTCTCCAAATCGATAAACACCATGTGCAAGTCCTTCTTCCTTTCCCTGTACTGTTCCACTAGTCTCCGCACTAGGTGAATTGCCTCCATCATCGAGCGCCCAGGCATAAATCCAAACTGGTTCTGCGAAATAGATACAATCCTCCTCAACCTCCACTCGACCACTCTCTCCCAAATCTTCAGCGTGTGGCACAATAACTTAATACCCCTATAGTTGTTGCAACTCTGAATGTCACCCTTATTCTTATACAGAGGGATCATAATACTCCATCTCCAGGCCTCAAGCATTTTCGCCGATTTGAAAATGTCGTTGAACAAATTCTTCAACCACCTCAAACCAGTCTCGCCAGAAAACTTCCAAAAATCCGCGGGGATCTCATCATGCCCCATCGCCCTACCCCTTCGCATCGTGCGAACGGCCTCTCTGACCTCCTCCCCCTTAAAACGTCTACAATAACTAAAATCACGGCACGTCTACAATAACTAAAATCACGGCACTCCTCTGAATGCTCCAAAAAAATTTTCCAGAAGTGATACTTCTTTCTATTTTTCTGATAATTAGAGTAGCAATGTAATGAGTGTATAGAGACGGATTAGAAGTCAGGAAAAGTTATCTACTCTCATGCGATGCAATATGTGAAAAAACTGATATATGTAACAATGTAGACTGGAGTTGTAGTGTTCACCTTTTTCGTTATATGTGTTTATTGAACTATTTGTTGTAGTAATCCTTCTAGACCGAAGAGGGCATTTATTTTTTAAACTCTACCTTATTTTGCCAACTTATTATATATTCCGATAGTCAGATCCTTGTGTTCATAATTGGTTGGTGTTCTTTTGAGCTGCCTTATTCAGAGTGATCATCTGACAAATTTGCAGACATCTATTCCAATACAAAGACTGGAAATTCTGGTGTATGGCTTCTAGGCGGAATATTCCTTACAGTCGTCTCGCTGTGGATGAAGATGACGACTATTATGGAAATGCTGGTCGGCGGGCTGACCCTAGATTTGATTATTCACCAAAATCGTTAGATAGAATCCCCTGGAAGTCCATTGCCCTTGCTCTTTTTCTGCTCTTTCTGGGATGTCTGCTTCTCTTGCTGTCCTACTTCATCTTATCTGGTCATATGGCAGGAGAGAGTTCCCAGGGATATGGGCTCCTTGCACTTGGAATCCTCACGTTCCTCCCGGGTAAGTCAAAAACATACATTAATAGATACTGCTTTGGATGCTTAAGCTGTTATTCTTTTGTCCATAATTGTTCGATATGTCCTCGAGGAGAGTGTCGTAGTTCATTAACTACGGAATCAATTTGCGGCTGCACCATTGATTTGATAGCGTGATTTACAATTATGTTAACAAGGTAACTTCCATTGAATTTGCTGCAGAATAAATAGGTGAGATAGCAAATGGTAGGGCTACTCGTTACTTTATCTGTCCTCTCTGTAGTTGCTAGAAGCACCATATCAAGGTGATTGCAGATCTGCACTAAAATGGTCATATACTTAATCGACTTTTTGGGATTTCCATTACATCTTGCAAACTTCTGCAATAGGCAGTAGATTCTACTTTCCCATATTTTCTCCGTTTTGTTTAGACAGTCTTGAGTTTAACACGCTACGCTTTTGGTTGCATATTAAGTTCTTTATTTAAGTTTCACATTCGCGTTTTCATTAATTAATTGATTAGGCTACTTCCAACTATCAACTTTGACCTTGACAATTGTTTGCAGGTTTCTATGAGACGCGGATTGCATATTACTCTTGGAGAGGTGCTAAAGGTTATCGATTTACTGCCATCCCCGACTATTGAAGCCTTCAAACTTAATGTAAACTCTCAATGTAGTTACTAGTTTCTGTAATGAGTTTTGTGATAGTTTGTATTTCTCGCACGCATTTTGTCCTTAACACTTCAAGAAACTTCTGAATGTAGTTGCCTGGTTTTCGTAATGAGTTTACAGCATTTATTTTGTCCTAGTTTCGTTCGCTATGTATTTTTGTATGATTTGCGCCTATATGTGCTGTATTCGATACATCAGATATTCAGATTCTATAGTTAGAAGGACTAACTTCAGGAAACAATTTTAAGTGTTGTGGTTCTTGATTTTTCAATGTGCATACTATATGGTTTGATACTTGATTTATATATAAAGTAACTATCATACCCCGGATTAGTGAACGCCTGATGAGAGTTAACGGTCAAAACCACACCTAAATTATCGCTTCCGCTTCTCAATTTGGACCTTCACCGTCTACGTGTTAAAACAACATCTCTATCCCACCAAAGACCTCGTTCAAATTTTGGGCATGCAGTCGCCTACCCCAGGTTATTGAACACCTAACACCTGATGAGAGTTAACGATCATAAACAAACCTAAATTATCGCTTCCACTTCTCAATTTGAACCATCAACATCTACATATTAAAACCACATCTCTTCCTTCTCCTATCTAAACCATCACCTTTTCCATTTTTCTATGTGAAACCTAAATTATCGCTTCCACTTCTCAATTTGAACCATCAACGTCTACATATTAAAACCACATCTCTTCCTTCTCCTATCTAAACCATCACCTTTTCCATTTTTCTATGTGAACTATCGTCACAATTCAGATGTATTTTTAACCATTATCTCCAAAAAGAACACGAACTATATATAGGTAATAGGTTGATCCTTTATTAGCAACTAACATTGAAGTTTGAACCTAACACAATGCTAAATTCACTTTCCTTAGCATCTCCACTTCACCATTTGCCCTCCAAAAAACTCAAACCCTCCATTGATACCAACAACAAAGTACAAACAACACCCTCCATTGTCCACCATTTCACTTCTCCATTCGAACTCAAACAAGCCATTGCCTTCCTCATCAAAACCAACATACCTCTCTCCCTCCTCCCACTTCCTCGTATCGCTTCTGTTTGTGCACTCACTCCATACTTTCCTTTCGCACAGCAGATCTTCGACTCGGTTAACGAACAAGAACTTTCTGTATGGAATAGTTGTTTGAGAAAATTTGCTGAAACCCCATGTTCTGCAGCTGATGTTATGTTCCTGTTTCAGCAAATGCGGAGTTATAACGTGGGTGTTGATTGTTTCACTTGTTCGTTTGTTCTTAAAGCTTGTGTGGAGTTACGGGATGTTTCGTGTGCAAGAATTGTTCACGCATTGATAGAGAAACTTGGGTATCAATCGAATTTAGTTTTGGTGAATGCGCTGATCCATTTGTATGCGATTTGTGGAGTAATGGGTGATGCCGTCCTTCTGTTTGATAAAATGCCTCAACGAGACGTTGTGTCGTGGAATGTCATGATTACGCAGTTAGCGAAAGAGGGTGATGTTGATGAGGCGTTTGAACTGTTTGGGAGGATGAAGGAGAGGAATTTGAGGTCTTGGACTGCGATGATTACGGGTTTGGTTCATTGTGGGAAGGCTAAGGAGGCGGTTAGGCTTTTCGTAGAAATGGAAGAGACGGGGTTGAAGGCGAATGAGGTGACCGTAGTCGCTGTTCTTGCAGCTTGTGCTGATTTAGGTGCACTTGAATTGGGTAGAAGGATTCATGAGTATTCGGATGAGAGCGGGTTCAAGAGAAACGTTCACGTTTGCAACACTTTGATTGACATGTACATTAAGAGTGGTTGCTTAGAGGCTGCAAAAGTCCTTTTTGAAGAGCTGAAAGATCGAACAATTGTATCGTGGTCGGCTATGATACAGGGTTTAGCTATCCATGGACAGGCGGATGAAGCGTTAGAACTCTTCAACGAGATGATCAGAATGGGAGTGAAGCCTAATGAGGTAACGTTTCTTGGAATCTTGCACGCGTGTAGCCATATGGGGATGATCAAAGAAGGGCGAGAATTTTTCGCTAGCATGAGTAGGGACTATAACATTTCGCCCCAGATTGAGCATTATGGTTGTATGGTTGATCTCTTGAGTCGAGCAGGACTTCTTCAAGACGCATATGAACTCATCACAAGGATGCCTATAAAACCGAATGCTGTTATATGGGGTTCTTTTCTTGGTGGATGTAGAATTCGAAAGGATGTGGAAATGGCTGAGGAAGCGATGAGGCACCTAGGCGTACTAGACCCTCTTAACGACGGATACTACATTATTATGTCGAATATTTATGCAGAAGCTAAGCGTTGGGAAGATGCAGCAAGGGTGAGGAAGTTGATGAAAGATCGCGGAGTAAAGAAAACTCCAGGTTTGAGTACAATAACTATAGCACAAGCAACACACGAATTTGTGGCCGGAGATGATAACCATCCTCAGGCTGACAAGATCTTCAAGAGATGGGACAAACTGCTCGAACAAATGAGGTCCAAAGGATATGTACCAAATACTTCGCTGGTTGTACTAGACATTGAAGAAAACGAGAAAGAAAGATACTTATACCGCCATAGTGAGAAATTGGCCCTTGTTTTCGGTTTGATGAACACAAAAGCAGGAGAGACGATCAGAATAATGAAGAATCTTCGCGTTTGTGAAGACTGTCATGCTGCTTTCAAAGTAATATCAGAAATTGTCAAGCGAGAGATAGTTGTGCGCGATAGGAATAGGTTTCATTGTTTTAAAGATGGCTTTTGTTCTTGTAAAGATTATTGGTAGCAAATCTTGTACTTGGAGACCTTTTGTTTACTGCAATATATGTTTCTTGATTCAAATGAAGCATTAAAAATTCCAATGTATTTGTTTTTGATAATCGAGAAATCCTCGAGGGTCAGTTGTCACACAATTCGAAACTCCGGAGATAATAATGAGCTTGGTTGAAAATTGAAAAATGTACCTCCAAATATGTGTATCCGCAAATTTACTTCTTTTCAAGCCGAGCCTTGGAGTAACGGGTAAAGTTGTTGTCATGTGACCAGGAGGTCGCGGGTTCAAGCCTTGGAAATAGCCTCTGGCAGAAATGCAAGGTAAGGCTGTGTACAATACACCCTTGTGGTGAGGTCCTTCCCCGAACACCGCGCATAGTGATGGCTTTAGTGCACCGGGCTGTCCTTTTCATGTCAAATTTAATATATACAACAATTTATGAGACTAAAATTGTTAACTTTTTGCAAACTTGAAGTACCACAATTGTTTAGTGTATACTTAAAAGAACTATTTTGAACTTAATCTCAATCATGAGGGACCATTTTTGTCATTTGCTTTGAATCTTTGAAACTATTAGCAAAATGGATCAACAAATTCTTCTCTTTTTTTGGCCTGATTTTCATTTTCCATAGTTTTTGATTTTTCACAATATTTTGCAAAAATGGGATCTTCTGAAGGTGTAAGAGGTACACTGATAGTATATAGAAATCTACTTAATGCAGTGAAAAAACATATAGGGAATAAGGAAGATCACAAGATTTATTTCACTGATTTCATCAGGGAAGAATTCAAGAAGAATATAAATCTTGAATACTCAAAAAACTCTTCTTTTATTCAGCAAAGAATAAATCTTGCTCAAAATTATACTCATCTTCTCAACAATATTCATCATCATAAGGTAAGCTAGCTTCATTTTGTTATTGTGTTGTGTCTTTGTATTGTATGGGATTGTTATTTTAAATACCATGTTTGTTTTGATTGTTATTTGAATTTTGTTGTAGTGTATCGTTAAATTCAATGTTATATAATGATGAAAGGTTCCGTTTTATGTAATGACCGATTTGATGTGGTCATGTTGTTAGCGTAACCGGTAAAGTTGACCTCATGTGACCATGAGATCATTGGTTCGAGCTGTGGAAACAGTCCTTGTAGAAATAATGTGGGGTAAGGCTGCGTGCAATAGACCTTTGTGGTCCAGTCTCACTCATGGCGAGAGCTAAGTCCACTGGGTTGTCCAGGCGTCATTACCTTTTCTTTTTCTTATTTTGACTATGCTTGTTATTTAACAATCCTATTTTATCCTTTATCCTATATCGACCTACAACACTTCGTGTATCATATTTTCTTTATGATATTGTAAGTTTATTCGCAATGTGGTTGATGTGTGATATTATGTGACAACGGAAAATGATTCAATCTATCCAAATGTTATTCATCAAAACATTTTTTTTTGATAACTGTGGTGTCCAGGCCAGCTTGCACGCATCTTGACTAATTCCATGGAAAACCTGCTACCTTCCACCAGCAACAGGTATCAGGCAACTCTGTCCACCTAGGCTAGAACAGATGGGAAGAAATCACCTTGTGTTATTCATCAAAGCAAGCTGTAAGATGGTTGTTGACTAAGATGAAATGTACAAAGTTATTTTGACTCTTTATTATAGTGTTAGTTAATGGAAGAATGTGTGAAAACAATTGTTAGAAAGCAATTAAAAGATTGTTTAAGAGGATTTTTAGAAGTATTAGATAAATTTGGACATCAGAAGTATATATATATGAAATTTTTGTTCAGTTTACAATGTTTTAATTTACTTAGTTAAGGTGTATGGCCGAGTGAAATGTGCGTTTTACAGAAGGTGGCGAGAACACTAATGTTATGTGGAATGAGCGTAAACACTTTAAGGTTCAACACATCTACAAGAATAGAGCTCGCGGAAATGTGGATGTTGAGATGTATATATAATGAACATTATCAGACAATTAGATTATAAGTCATTATGCGATTATTAATGTTGTATGTTCGATAATATTACTAAAGATTTTTTGTCTCTGATACGCCTAATGTATATACGATCAATGTGGAAGTCTTCCTTTGTCAACTATGACATTTTTTGTGGTACGTGAACTCTCTCCGCGATCATGGTTCTTTGACTCTTACGTTCTTGTTTTCTTGAATTGTGATATAAATTGCATTTCACAAATGTGGCGTTTCTACATTTTTCCAGGACTTGTTATTTTCTTACAACATTGCAGTGAATAGATCAAACGAGATGACAAAAGTGCTGAAAAGATCTGCTGCAAGTGTAGGTCTACGCCTTCCTGATGCTTATCGGCCTTAAAAGCTGGTAAGTTTTCACCATTTCCTTTCCATTTGCCTGTTTGTGACATTGTGGTAAACGTTGGCTGTGTAGTTTACGCTGGACTTGATTGTGTTGGACGTGAAATTGTGTAATCCAACGTCAACAACTGTGATTGATGGAAAGGTGGCTGGAAATACATCTATGTAGGATTAGGGTGGGGATGTTCGTGGTTCTGAGTTGTCGATGGAGGTTTGCATCTTTAACGTTATTGGACATTGTGGTTCTGAGTGTGAATGAGAATCTGTCACACTGTAAAGCAACTTGAATGAGTTTGATAAATTCTTGTGGCCGAAATGTGAATGGTTCCATAAAAACATTTATAACATTTGATACTTATATCTGCAAAGTTTTCGATCCATCTCTGCATACTTGTTTGTTTGCAGCATATGTGTCACGTCAAGTCCGTCTCTCATACACATTTTCTCAATTTATTTGTTGTTTGCAGTACTGGTATCTCGTCGAAGATGATTTGTCCCTTGTTTTTCGTTCGATGAACACCAAACCAGGAGAGACGATCAGAATAATGAAGAAGTCGCCGCTTTTGTCAAGACTGTCAATACTGTATGCTTTCAAAGTAAACATCAAAAATTGCCAAGCAAGAGATGGCTATTGATCTTGTAAGGACAATTGGTAGCAAATCTTGTATATGGATACCTTTCATTGTTTTAAAGATGGATTTTGTTCTTTTAAGGACTAATGGTAACCATTACTCCATTTGAGCATGTTTCTCTTTGCTGTCATCATCTCCCTTTTTCCTGTTTGTTCCGCCCCGGGCCCACCCCGAGAACCGTGGGCTAATACCCACCGATTTGATCCAAAAACGGTCCATTCGCGTATCAATTTCACCCATTGCTGACCCTACCAAGCCACCCTGGCCCGCTCCACAGCCCGCCTGGGCCCCTGGTCGATTTTCGGCCCAAAATACGTCCGATCCTCGGGCCCATCTCGAGAATTATGGGCTAACACCTACCGATTTAGCCTGAAAACTGCCGTTGGCAACGTTTCGCCCATTTGGACACCCTGGGCCTCTCCACAGCCCGTCTGGGGGCCGCCGAAGTGGTCCTTTGGAAGCAACCTCTCTACCTACTTGTAGGGATAAAGTCCTTTGGATACCTTGTTTTAAAGATGAATTTTGTTCTTGTAAGGACTAATGGTAAACATTACTCCATTTGAGCAATGGTTCTGTTTGTTATCATCATCTCTTTTTCTCTGTTTGTTTGGCTCGAGCTCAGCGCGAGAATTGTGGGCTAATACCCACCGATTTGACCCAAAAACGGTCCGTTCGTGTATCAATTTCGCCCATTGCTGACCCTACTGTGCCATCCTGGCCCGCTCCACAGCCCTCCTGAGGGCCGTTGGTCGATTTTCGGCCCAAAATACGTTCGTTCCCCGGACCCATATCGAGAATTGTGGGCTAACACCCATCGATTTGGCCCGAAAACGACCCGTTGACAACGTCTCGCCCATTTGGCCACCCAAACAGCCTCGCCGGGCCACCCTAGGCCTCTCCACACCCCATCTGGGGCCGCCGAAGTGGTCCTTTGGAAGCAACCTCTCTACCTACTTGTAGAGATAAAGTCTACGTCCACACTATTCTCCCTAAACCTCACACGTGGGATTACGCTAAGTTTGTTATTGTTGTTGTTAAGCCTCACTAAAATCTAATTGCTTGGTCAATTATTGAAAAAGAATATGATAAAAAAATAGTTGTTGTCAACAATGTCTAGTTGTTTGTAATGTTAAAATAAATAGTGAATGCGTATCATCATTCAATTAACTATACAATTGCTAAAATAAACAATGCAATTGAAAGGGCAAAGGTCACACCAATTTGACCAAATCATGTCATGTCATTCCTTTCTATAGTTGTGGAGCACCTCAAATTCAGGTGCTCTAACTATAATCTCAAATAATCATATACTCTTTTTCCGTTCGTATTATCTGTCTTTTAAAATTTTTGCACACAACATAACAATATTCGTCTACCTATCAACCGGTGGCGAATGAATAATACAAGTTGCATTTTCTATACATAATATAGGAATCTTTTATCTTTTAATATAAATAATTTAAAGTAAAAAGTCAAGCAAAATCAAGTAGAGCACTAGGTAAACCCTCTAAAACACTTTCTTAAAGAGAAACTTCATGTAAATTTCGTAATACATATGAAAAATCACTAATTTTACCGTAAGGACCTAATAATTGAACCCGTCGAACCATCATTAATTAACAATTTTTAAAAATATATATATATATTCAGCAAATTTTAGGATATGTTCTATAGTTGTAATAGATAGATAATATAATTGTCCAGATTCAATAACTAGATATAAAATAATTTGCTTCATGAAAATTAGGGAATAAAGGAAAAATTTGACATTATTCCCCCTTCACATGCAATTAAGAGTAAACCCGTGACTACTTAATTATTTTATATTTTATATACAAATATTTATTTGTTTGTTCTCTTTATATTTTATATGAGAATCCAGACTGTTGTGAGGTGACATAATAAATACAATTGCTATGATCCACAAAACACAAATTATTTTCATTTTATAAATTTGCTACCTAAAATTAGATCTCATTTCATAATTTTTTGCACCTAATTTGGACCATATACCATTATCTAATTGATTTGACTGCTAACAACTCTGTGAAAACCACCATTTCCCAAGCCATGTGGTTAGCCGCAGTTGCGAAATCAGAATTTTCATTAAGATATTCAAAAGTCAAATAAATTCAACATCTACGATATATACATAAAATAATATCGTTAATCGTATGTAAATAGTATAATTTTTTGATGACGGAAGTTTGAATGAACTCTCTTGATCCTACCTGGCTCCACTCCTGACGGGCTACTGGATCAAGCATGCATGTGAAAAAACCCTACCATTCTATGTGGGACGTTGTGTACAAAGTTAAGTTAAATCGTGCGTAAAAAGAATTACTGCTAAAAATATACATCATATAAAAGTATGAAGATTTAAGTGGTACGTTCGACAATTGTAAAGAATCTTTACACTATTAAGTCAAGCAAAATCTAAAAAAAGTAAAATCTATCAAAACTTTACTCCTATCTTCACGAGATAAAAACACAGTCTCCGATAGATCCTAGAAAATATGGAGAAATATGAGAAAAGTAGTAATAATAATAATACCAATAAGTCTTTGTGATTAATGTTTTTGTGGAGATTCATGATCTCTAATTTTTGGTGTTTTATATTTGGAATATAACATATAATATAATAATATATAATAAAAGAAAGTATATAGCATGAGAGACAGGTTGGATAGAGGTGGTGGCCCATATGTTGATTCAGACACTTGTGTTTGGGACAAAATACATTGAAATTATTGAACCTCTAAAGCTTTACTGTACCTTTGACCCACCCCCTCACCACCCTATCCCCACCCCCCACACATCTTCTCTTTTTCTTCTATATTTCTTAATATAAAAAAAAAAAAAAATCTACTAATGTGGTAATATTTTTCTCCGTGCTAATTTATGTGACATAAATTAAATTTTAAGAGTAAATTATAATTTAATTTAAATTATGAATTTAAGCATATTAAAATAAAATCTGTATACTTAAAATTGGATAAAAAGTATTATTTTTTGTATAGGCATAAAACTTTTTGCTATTATTTGTTATTTTTAGTTATCTTTTATTATTATTTTCTTTTATCTAACTCTGTCCTAATCAAGTGAAATTAAGTGTCTGAAAGAGTTCATGATCTGATCTATAGGGCTTTCGGAGAACGACTAGAGAGATGCCCATATCTTTTTGATGAATGTGGGATCGAGGTTCAGTTTATTTGGAAAAAATAAGTCAATCTTAGGGGAAGCCATTCGAATGATTTAATTGATGACTTCGCTTCGATCTCTTTGCTTGAACCCAAATAAGACTTCAATCATTCAACTTTAACTTCTAAAGGAGGAATCACGCCACTTGAAATTTCAAAAAGTGAATCCCATATTTTTATTGATTCTTTTAGTTAAAGCCGAGAGTTCATCTAAAATAATCGTTTTATCTATATAACTGAAGTTAGGACTGTGTAAATTATATTTTTATCGAATCTCACTTGATGTATAACATTAAATATATTACTATTATTATTATTATTGTAACAAGTATTATAAATCTTAATTAAAAAATATCCCATTTGAAATAGGAAAAGTGTCACGTAAATTAATACAAGTAGTATTAGATTTAGCTCCAATTGTCAAGAATCACCCAACCAACTCCTTTTCTTCACTCCCAAAGCCTTTTTTTCTCCACAATTTTTTTCTCTTTAATCTTTTCTTTATCTAACAGTATAAAGATTGCTTTTTTTATTTTCTTTTTCCATTTCCATTCATTGCTGAACCTAAAAAAAACCCCTCAAAGCTCTCATCTATGTGACTTCAGGTAGTAGTACTATTTTTTAGGCTACTTTTGAACTGGTCCAGTAGTTTGCTTGGTGGGTTTTTATAGATTTCTTTGTTTTTAGCATATTGGGTCTTTGTGGGGTTTTCTTGAAAAAAATTAAAATAGAAAAAAAGAAGAAGAAAAAAGGTGGGTCTTTTACACAAGATCTGTATGCTTTCATTGACCCTTGTTGTGTTTCTTTATTTACATTTTTGTGGGGTTGTTCTTATCTTCTTCTATGTGGTGATTGATAGCTCTTTCAGTGCTTTTAATGTCTGCATTTTAGTTTTTTTTTTTTGCCTTGTTATATTAGGTTCTTGAAAAAAAAGGAATTGGTTGATTTGTTTTTGAGGTAAAATTAGCTGTTTTGGACCTTTAATTGTTACTTAGTTATAATGATCTGCTGTTTACTGGTTAATTTTTGTTGGATTAGCATGCTAAATGAGTGTTGATTTTCTTGACCTTGTGTATTTTGGGCTTATTATACCAAGTATCAAGTCCTTTGTGTGTTGAGGTTTTTGTTTTCTTTCCATTTTTCACTTGTTAATGATGAATGATTTCAAGTTATGCTTCTTTTTGTTTCTTGAATTAGTCCTGTTGTTTGTTGTTTTATAGTTCTATTGCTTCATTTTGGAGCTTTTTACTGTGCTACACTTGAGCCGAGGGTTGATCGGAAACAACCTCTCTACCTGCACGAGGTAGTGGTAAGGTCTGTGTACGCTCCCCAGACCTCACTTGTGGGATTTCGCTGTGTATGTTGTTGTTGTTGTTGTTGCTGTTTACTGTGATTGAGCAGTGAGCTATGTGTTTATGGTTTTCTTGTTTCAATTTAGGAACTTTCTGTGTTGTTGATGGAGCTGGTGATGTTGGCGTGTGTTACTAATAAGAAGGGGGTTAATGAATTGATCTCGGAGTCTGAGTAATGGGTTTGTTCAGCACAGTGCATTTAGGTATTAATATTTGCTTCAATGGCCTCGACAACTTCTTCCAAGACAACTGGAAATCAGACAGCAGAACGGAGTTCTCGCAGGTATGCACCTTCCCAAGTTTCGAAAAGTAACAAATCAGAGACTGCAACTTCTAAAGAACGAGAAGTTGTATCGAAACAGCTTATGGTAGAACCTACGGTTGGTCAAAAGTCACAGAGTAGTCAGCCTAAGGGATCTTCCAACTCACTTGCTGATAAATTCGATGCAAGCTTATATTTGGGGAATTCAAAACATTCAGCTAGTGTAGTAGGTTCTATGCCTACCGAGGCGAAAGGCTCACAAGGCACAGCCGATCAGGAAACGAAGAGTTCTATTAAGGACAGCTCAGCATCAGCGAAAGTTAGTGATGGGGCAAGTAGTATTGCAAAAACAAGTGGAAGTGCCAAAATTAGTGACCGAGCAGATTTTCCTGAGAGTGGTAAGAGCAGCATCTGTAGGGGAAGCACAGGAACTGACGTAAGTGAGGAGAGTACTTCTAGCAGCTTGAGCAGCAGCGTCAACAAACCTCATAAAGCTAATGACTCAAGATGGGAAGCCATCCAAGCTATCCGGACTAAGGATGGGGCATTGGATTTGAGGCACTTCCGGCTGCTGAAGAAGTTGGGAAGTGGTGATATTGGAAGTGTTTATCTATCTGAGTTGTGTGGCACAAAGTGTTATTTTGCAATGAAAGTTATGGATAAGGCATCCTTAGCTAGTCGTAAGAAATTGCTTCGTGCTCAGACAGAAAGAGAGATATTGCAGTCCCTGGACCATCCGTTTCTCCCAACATTATATAGCCATTTTGAAACAGAAAAGTTTTCATGTCTAGTGATGGAGTTCTGCCCAGGAGGAGACCTGCACACACTCAGACAGAGACAGCCAGGGAAGCATTTTTCGGAACAAGCGGTGAAGTATGATACTTGATCTCTGACCTTACAGTCTTTAGATAGTTTGTTGTTCTTTCTTTTAGAAAAGTTTGCGTCTTTTGTTGCTTTCAGGCCTGGAGTATTATTTCCAGAATTTACAACTTTGATTATATCTTTAACTGTTATGTCCATATATGCTTTTGTTACAGCTGTAGATATAACTAATCCAACGCCATCCATTATTTCTAACATAAAAAATAATTGATCCGACAGATACACTGATAGCAATCAAGGGATATAAATGTCTCTAAATGACATATGATTATCTTCATCAGGTTATCTATGCTGTTGACTAGAGAAATTGAATTGAAGCAAACTGTCTTCTATGCAAGTTCCTAAAGCATTTGGATTGCATGTATTTCAGTTATATAATTTACTTGTGGACATTTTCGTTGCATGTTGACCTCACCTAGATATCTGTGTTTGAGAAGCTGGTTATTTTATATTCTAACTTTATTCTTTAATCAGTGGTTTAGATCTTATATCTTAAATTCTTAAAATGAGTGTGCTCGAGTTACTTTGGGATCATTTGCTTAGGTTTTTCTTTTTTCGATATGTATTATTTGCTCATGTTTTTCTTACCAAGTCAAGTGGATGTTTGAACCGGTTTATATTCCTCTCCTGTGTTGGATCTATATGAAACTGTTTTTGTTCTTTGTTGTCTGTTGCATGTTCTTCTTGTCAACTATATTCCAATTTGATGCAAGCGACAAGTTAGTGTGACCACTATTTTAATTGCACATGGTAATTTTGTTTATTTTACATCAAAATTTGGTGCCTGCAGGCACGTAACATGTTTCTATAGTCATTAAGATTGTTGTTTGTTGTGGTCCTGTAGTTGCGGTAATCAGCTAAGCTGCAGATGTATTTCTTATTTGGCAAATAAATCTTTCATTTTAGTAGTCATCCACCTGATTTAAAATATTTAAGTAACCTTTTTCACTTTTCAATATTACATTCATTAATTAAAACCACGAACAAGAACTTGGATCAAATCGGTATTGATATACCTATTCGATCCGAGCTCTCTTTTATCGGTTGATGTTGGAGCATTGAAAGACTGACAAATGCTCACTTTGACTCATTCCTGTGACCTTCTTTTCTTTCTAATCATTTGCAAAACATTGACCTCTTTAATGTAATGGGAAATTCTTATTCGGTAAAGTAAATAGGTGTTATGGAAATATTTACGGCCCGTTGGACCATCAAATTTTCACTTTTTCCGGAGTTGAACTCCGGAAAACATGTTTGGCCATAAAATTATGAAAAATTCTGTTTTCACTTTTTTCAAAAAAATTTCAGAAAATCCAAAAACAACAAAAGGTTGTTTCCGCTCCAAATTACCCACAAAAATCCAAAAACAACTCTTTTATTTGTTTCATGGCCAAAAACAACTCCAATTTTCAAATATCATTTTTCACTTTGAAAGCAAAAACTACTTCTTTCTATTTTCACAATGAAGCATGCCAAACACCTACTTACGTCATCAAAAACGTCAGTTTCAATTGTATATGACATCTGAAAATCTTCCTGGCTGTTCGATTGTTAATTCGACATATTTAACAAACTCTTATAGTAACCCATCCAACTGTATTCTCAACATATGCATAAGTTAAATTCAACTAGTTAATATAAGACAGAGGAAGCATTTAATAGCCAGATCTAAGGTAAGTGTCGCCTTCTTCTCCCCTTGAATAAAAGGAAAAAAAAAAAGGTCGAGCACAAACAAGGGAAAATTGGTAAAGATGATCTTTTGGAGCACCAAGAAAGTTGTCCCTGTCGGACTAAATCACTACCAATCAGTATTTTTGTTTTGATAACCGTGGTGTTTGGGCTAGCTTTCACGCATCTCGATTAAGTCCACAGAATGCATGTCACCTCCCACCAGCAATAGATATCAGGTAACTTGATCAGTAATTTTTAATTTGGTGTGACAGAGTTGGGGGGGAGGGGGGGTTATAGGTCTCTTACCCACGTAGCTAAGACTGAATTTGGAACCTTCTCATTCATTACATTAGGTTAAGAGATCTAACCAAGCATGTGAAATGCGACATTGACTCAAGAAAGTCAATAAAAGAAAAGGCCAAACCTTAGAGTTCGCTGTAACCAGATCTTCAGTTTTGTTGGCAATCTTCTCTTCTTTGCAATTAAAATCTTCTCAGCTTGCACCCGAGGGTGTGACCTAGTGGTTAATGAAGTGGGTTGAGAACAGTTCTCAGGTTCAAAACCCAATGGAGGCAAAAACACTAGGTGATTTCTTCCCATCTGTCCAAGACGTAATGGCCAGAGTTATCCTGACAGAGTTCTAGTGGGAGGTAGGAGATACCCGTGGAACTAGTCGAAGTTCAGGCAAGCGCCCAGACTCCACGGGCATTAAAAGAAAATCTTTTCACCTTCTTTTACAGTTTTCTGCTCTAGGGATTTCTTGTATGTGTCGGTCCATTCATGTGTCCTTTTTTTCCATAATCAGGTAGCAAATACAGGAAATATTATTTACTGTTATAACCGACTTGCTTTCTGTCCTCGCATTTTCTTTTTCTGAATTGATGCTACAACCTTCTGCCTCTCTTCTAAAAGATTTGAGTAGCAATTCATCCCTTCCTATTTATGTATTTCTCTGAATTTGACAAAGTTATGCATACACCAAAATTAGCTTTGATACACCTCATTGTACTTTCTGGCATTAAAAGGTGCTGAAACTTCCAAAACGTACCCTTGATGTCATTATACAGTATCTTAATTATCCAGGCCACATAATTTAATTTCTCTTTTGGATTTCTCTGCTCAATAATTGAATTTGTTTGCTTCAATTTATGATTCTCTTAATTGGAACATATCCGAAAAAGTGCTCTTCTTAATGAATATTAGTATCTGATGGTTTAATTATTCTTGTTGCTGATAAAAATTTTACTAACTTCTAAATCTAAGAATTAGTTCCTTTGAACTCTGTAAAGTTGAGGTCATTCTTTGCTAGGGAGAAAAAAGGTATATTTAACTTGAGATTAGGCAAGAGTTTCTGGTGATTTTACCGGAAAAGAAAAGAAAGAGAGTTTCTAAGGATAGAAGAAACATCAAGTAGAATGCAGTTTCTAAGGATAGAAGAAACATCAAGTAGAATGCTAAAGTACGTTGCTGTCCAACTCCTTACTCTTTTACCGCGTATTCCATCCAAATAGTAAACTTCTATGGCTTTCTGGTTGTGTGTCTCAACAGATCCTCTAGCATCCAAGAATGCAGGGACTAGTTATTCATCTGCTCATCATGGACTTTATTCTCTGTTGCTGTCGGTTTGGTTTAAACTATCTTGAAACCCTCTGTAAATGATTTGAATATGTTGAGGAAAATGAGATCGGTTTAGGGAGATTCAAAGGAAAAAACATGAACTAAGTGTTCATGTTTCTTCATTTGTTTGAAACTGTTTTTATTTGAACCAAAAAGTGAAGTAATTCTAGAATTAGAAATTTCTGCCCATCCAAACAGCGTTGTTATGGAGAACTCCTTGTTACCTACTTGTATATCTACTGATGAACTTTGAAATCCTCCAGGTAATAAACAATTTATGTTTCCTACTTATCATCATTGAGAAGATTCGGACCTCTTTTAGAATCTGGCGCGATTGCTCCTTTTGGGTCTAAGAAATTGCATACTATGCATATCAAGAAAGTTGTAAGTTAGTGTATTCGTAAATGTTTTTGACATGATTTGAATGCCATGTGGCAGTTTTTTGGAATATCTAAAGTATCAAGAATATTTGTGTATTTTTTCTCGAGAAGCCTTTTGTTACTAGTACTAAAACTCCAAGGAAGCAGGCATAAATTATCAGGATTTTCATTTGTGCTTTCTGCCTTTGCTTAATTTCAAACCCGGGAACAAAAAGTTTGTGTTGGTGACTGCGGTTTATTAATTCGTTAGTGTTGTATTGTATCTTAAATTGCAGGTTCTATGTAGCAGAAGTGCTCCTTTCTCTGGAATACCTCCACATGCTTGGCATTGTCTACCGTGATCTCAAGCCAGAAAATGTGCTTGTCAGAGAAGATGGACACATAATGCTGTCTGATTTTGATCTCTCCCTTCGCTGCGCTGTCAGTCCAACTCTTGTCAAGTCAGCATCTCTTGAAGGTGAGCCGCTGCGCAAGAATTCAGCTTATTGTGCACAGCCAGCATGCATCGAGCCCTCTTGTATTCAGCCATCCTGTGCTGTTCCTACAACATGTTTCGGACCTCGCCTCTTTTCCAGCAAGTCAAAGAAAGAAAAGAAATCTAAAACTGAAATAGGGAACCAAGTTAGCCCATTACCAGAGCTTATTGCCGAGCCTACTGGAGCACGGTCAATGTCATTCGTCGGGACTCACGAGTACTTAGCACCTGAGATAATCAAAGGCGAAGGACACGGGAGTGCAGTGGACTGGTGGACCTTTGGTATCTTTCTATACGAGTTACTCTTTGGCAAAACTCCCTTCAAGGGATCAGGAAATCGACAAACTCTTTTCAACGTTGTTGGTCAGCCACTGCGGTTTCCAGAATCACCAGTGGTCAGTTTCTCCGCGAGGGATCTTATCCGAGGGTTGCTCGTGAAGGAACCACAGCATAGATTGGCATACAAAAGAGGAGCCACAGAAATCAAGCAGCATCCCTTCTTTGAAGGTGTAAATTGGGCATTGATTCGTTGCGCGAGCCCTCCTGAGATCCCGAGGCCCGTGGAATTCGAGCGAATTTCAGTTCCAGCAGCATCAACAAGTGAGAAAGCTGTAGCTGGAACTGTTCCTTATCAGAAGAATTCAGACAACTATCTTGAATTTGATTTCTTTTAATCTATTTTTTTTTTTTTAATATCTTATTTTTCGTCGAGCCGATTGGCTGGCTGTTCGTCTTCATGAAACATACAAAGGCTGTACAACATTTGAAAGATGTCATGTGAAGGTTTGGGTAGTTTGATGATCCTATTATTGTTTGAGTTATAATTGAACAGTTAAAAAGAATTTGTTGTATGGCAAAGCACTACAAGTTTGATGCTAAGCAGTTTCTCATGTATACAGGTGAATGTTTGGTTCTTCAACTTATTTGAATGTATAAAGTGTTGAAATTAGCTTTGCAATAACACTCAGCCACTCGATTCCTCTCCGATAACCGGTGCACAGAGCATCTTGCGTTATTATGATATCCAACTTAAAGTTCAGGTAGGATTTGAGGAAGGACTACACTCAAAACGGTTGTAATATAGCTAGTTTATAAGTTCGAACCGTAACTTGTATAAATCATACGAAGACAACTTTATCGTTGCTCCGAGAAACTCCTAAAGAACTAGAACAAACAAACAAGAGAGCAAAATGAGAAAAAGTTGAAAAAGGAATGCGGTGAACGTGGATCGAACACGTGACCTTCAGATCTTCAGTCTGACGCTCTCCCAACTGAGCTATCCCCGCTACTTGTCATTGATGTATTGAACAATGTTTATCACACCAAATTATAGCTAGCTCGGTGCATTAAACATTCCGTGTTCATGTAGGATCGAGGAAATGACCGTAACGAAGGAGTGTGATGTAAGTAAACTACTATAACTTATAGAAACTCAAAAAATAAAGGCAACTCGATGCGTGTGATTTAAGTAGTTTACACTGACATATATAAACTAAAAAATTCAGTTCGATGTATAAAGTATTTCATATGCGCGCAAGGTTTAGGAGTATCTCAAGAACGTATGGCCTAGGCATATTATATAAACTATTAGTATTATTACATATGGTAGTAAATAACTACCTTATTTTCTAGATTATTATTTTTAATATGATTCTTAATAGGAAGGTATGAAGAATGTGGATTAATAGAATCCGTCCGTACTAGTAGGAAAGAGTGTTTTAGTTTGTATCTGCACCTGGAGTTTCCTGTTCGTGATGTTTCGCTGATATCTATAATTTCGAATAGATAGTTTACAGTATGTTATCTCATTTTGTTGTGTGCTTTTATGACTTTTTGTTTGTTAGACATGTTATCTGTCCTAAGCCGAGGGTTTATCGAAAACAATCTCTCTACTTCATCTAAGATCGTCGTATGGATTACATACACTTTACCCTCCCTAAATTCCATTTTGTAAGAATACACTGAATTTGTTATTGTCGTTGTATTTTCACTTTCAATCGACAACTAACAAAGGGCAATTTGGTGAATAAAGCATCTCGTTTTCGTGCACAGTTTCAAACAAGCCGCACCCCAAATAATATGATATAAATAATTTATTTTAATAAAAATATAAATAAAATAATGATTGCTTTCACGAGTCAAACCAGTACGTATAAGCCATATGAAAGACAATACTATTTTATAGAAGAGCATTGGATTCTATACCTTTCTTTTAGTGATGTTTCCACAATCAAACAAAAAAATATGAATAATTTTGTTCCCAAATATGTCCATGTAATGCATATGGATTGACACGTGTCACCACCATGATATTTTTACTGTATTAAACATGGTGCATAATATAAAGTTCAAAATTAAGCATCTTGTATAAGCACCTTCTATTTGGAGAAATTAAAATATCTATAACACGCATACTATAAAATTTTATATGCATAATTAACATATCCAAAATCCAACGAATTCATATATCCATAGCTTTTTCTTTTCTTTTTTTTAAAATAATAATCACTTTTCAATTAATTTTATATTCATGACTATATTGTATTATCATAAAGATAAATATTCCAATTGTTTGGACAACCTTACAACTTCCCCTCACACCACATGGCTACAGTAAATGTACAATATTGTTTGTGCATGGTGAGATTAATTATTGTTAGTTTTTTATAATGACAATTTCAAATTAATATACGATGATAATTAAAATCATAATCCAAGCTTTATAAATATTTAGTTAAAATTGCTTAATACATGTATATAGTATTTGAACAAAAGTAATAGGTTATAGGTTCACATAAACTCATGCGTTACATTAGGTTTGCATCTATATATGTGAATCCATTAGATGAATAATAATTTGTATACATTTCAATCTAATCAGATTTATTTTGTATCAAGAGATTTTATCATATATAGTTTTACCACTTTTTTTTGTGTTTCTCATCCGGTGTTTGGTGTCTACATTGGAGTCCCGATTAATCCGGATCGCCCATAGCAGGGCCCATTAAGGGGTAGCGCTCCCAATGGAATTTTCTCCATACCCAAGACTCGAACCCGAAACCTCTAATTAAGGGTGAAGCAGTCCCACCACCACACCACAAACTATGTTGGTTAGTTTTACAACTTTTATATTGACTATTAACTTATCGTAATTCTCCTTCTTTATTTAGGTCTTAAGGATAGTTGGTCTTAAAGATAGTTATATTTCACGTATAAACGATGTTGCTAAAAGAATATAAATAATTGAAAATCTTTATATTTACACAAAATAATCACTTGCTTTTTCTAAGGTATAGTGAGTGAATTGATATATTATATTCCTACTTACATAAAATATTAGATTAATTTGTAGCTAATAAAAAATACTTGTAATAATATATTAAAATCCCACTAATCTATGGGTCAACACACCATCATTCTTTAATGAAAGCTATATAAAGTTGAGTTCTCACTATACTCACCATAAAATGTCGAAAATCGAATTATTGAATCGAATTAAAAAATTTGGTAATTGATATTTAATAATTTGGTATTTGGTGTAGTATTTAGGAGTAAAATTTTAACATTTTGATATTCAGGATTGGGTTTGATACAAGATATTAATACCGTTTGCTATTCGGTATTAACCAAATACCAAATTTTACACGCATACACATATATGTATATCCAACAAACTCAATGAAAATAGTATTAGTCATCCCAAAGAATTTCTTAAACCTTGATAATATATTTGTAAAATGCAACAAAAAAATACTAAATATGCTTCTATTAAATATACTCTTTGAAATTTAAATGTATATTTGCACATCTCAAATTTTAATATGATATTATTAAATACCGTACCGTATCAAAGTTTAATTTACCACTTATCGAATTATCGAATCGATATTTATAAGTATGGTATATGATATTTACGTTCAAATATCGATTATCAAATTCAAATTTTAAAAATACTGAATCGAATACCGAATGCACATTTCTCACTATCTCTCAAATAAACAAATGTCATGTTTTTTAATGTGATGTAGAGAACTCGAAGGGGGATAAAAAGTAGTTAAATAAATTGATCAATATGGACTAATTAGATTGGAACAACCTAAAAAAATATATTATTACTTGGCATTTTACGTGACATGAACTTACTGGTAGATTGACTTGATTCATTATAAATATGATTTTAGTTACATTGTCATTTTCACAAAAAGGATCCATGAAAATAACACGATTCAAAGACTAATATGTGGTACTATATATTTACTCCAAAAGAAAAACATGTAAATTCTTTGGTAATGTGTATTATTATATTATGTGTAAATACATAATTACCCAATGATCTTATTCAAGTATTGTAAAAAGACACCTAAATTTTAACTTCGACCTATTACCCCATGATTTTTCTTTATTTTGTTGCAAATACACCATTTTTTGCTGAATCTCAGTCACAAATAAAAAAAGTGAATGCACGAACCAATCAGGTACTGCCACGTATCAAATATTTTTAATTTTATATTTTATTTATTTTTTTAATAATTTTTTTTCTTTTTATTTAATTTATCATCCCCTCTTCCCCCACCCCACCTCGCGTCAAACAGCTCCCCCCACACGTCCAGGTCCAACAGTTCCCCTCCTCCCCGCGTCCAGTTTCCTCCATTAAAATGGAGCTTAAAGCTCTTGTACAATCTCCATTTTAATGGAGCTTTAAGCTCCATTTTTATTTATGACCCCATCCCACCTCTCCACCCCCACCCCGTCCAACACCTCCCTCCCCCATTTTCGTCCAGTTCCCTCCATTAAAATGGAACTTAAAGCTCCATTAAAATGGAGATTGTACATCAGATTTTTTTTTTTAAATTATGGTGATGATGATGTTGTTATTGTTGCTTTAATTAATGTTGTTGTTGTTGTAATTGATGTTATTGTTGAGTTATGGTGATGAAGAAGAAGTTGGGGAAGAAGATAATGGTGGATGAGTGGGGTTGCGGGGGTGGGGTAGGTGGGGTGGGGGGTTATGAAATAATTTTAAAAAATAAATAAATATTAATTTTAAAAAAATAAGATAAATTATATATTAAATTATTTACACGTGGCAGCTTCTAATTGGTCAAAAAAGTCAATTTTGTTTTTTCACACGTAGAGGGTCAAAATGATGTATTTGCAACGAAATAAAGAAGAGTCGTGGGGTAATAGGTCGAAGTAAGTTTAGGTGTCTTTTTAAAAATTTCGGACAAGATCAGTGGTGTAATTAGTAGTATACAACAACAACAAATTCAGTATATTCTCATATAGTGGGGTCTGGGGAGAGTAAAATATATGCAGTTCATATTACTACCTCCGAAGAATTACAAAGACTGTTTCCGGTAGACCCTCCACTCAGGATAAAAAAACAGTAAATAAACTCGTAATAAAATATGAAACAAGATGAAATAATAGAGATGCGACACCCACAAAGTAATACAATACACTAACAAACCAAAGGCAACAACTTTCCCTAACCCTCCAAACTAGAAACTCCAACCTATGTACAAAGCCCTAAGACTACTAGACAAGATACACCAAAGCACTCCTAACTATTGACTACGACTCACCCACACGCACTAGCCGTCTATCTTAATATGCGTCCCGTCTAATCACTTCTCTCCGGTATTTCTTCGACCTACCAGCCTCTACCCTATCCGAAACCATCCACGATCAATCTCTCACACCTACAAACTGGGTAATCAGTGCCCCTCCTTTTCACATGTCCAAACAATCTCAACCTCTCTTCCCGCATCTTGTCTTCCACCGACGCTACTCCCTCCTTCTACCGAATAATCTCAATCCTAACTGTATCACCCCTAATATATTATAGTATGTAAGATAAATTTCTTATGAGAATCATGCACGAGATTGAGTGGTCATACGAGATCATTTCCTGAACCAGTGAGTAAGTTATGTAAAAAAGAAAAAGGTCAAACCCATCGTCAGGCCCCTTAAGTACGCGTGATCTTTAACTTAGGCACCTCAAGTGGACGTCGCTCACTTTTGACACCTCAAATAGCCATAAAGTGCGTCATTTTGGCACCTTTTGTTGAGTAAAATCAGTGAAGAAAAAATAAAAATCGAAGCAAAATCGATGAAAAAATTTAAAGATGACTGGGGTGTGGGGGTGGGGAGGGGGTGTGAGGTCTTTGAAGAAGATAAAGAGAGGAAGAAGACTGGCAGATGGATGGGCTATTTGATGAAAAAATTGGTGGGGTGGGGTGGGGGTGGCGGGTGGGGGAGGGATGTTTGAATAAGAAGAATGGTGGGGTGGGGGTGGCGGGTGGGTGGGGTGTTTGAAGAAGAAGACTAGTAGGATGGGTAGGTTAGGGGGAGGGGGTATTTTTTAATTTAAATTAATTATTTATAAATTATTTGGATAAAAATGACACATGTTCACATTTTATTCGTCATTTTCCAGCTCATCGGCGCGTGTAACACATGCACGTAGTATTATTTTGCTGATTCAGCAAAATGTGCCAAAATGACGCACTTTATGACTATTTGAGATATTAAAAATGAGCATCGATCCACTTGAGATACCTAAGTAAAAAATCACGCGTACTTAAGGAACCTGACAAGGATTATGCCAAAGAAAAAAAAGGAAGCTTCCAGCATGGGCATGTTGTCTGCCAAACACACATGTCAAGATTCTCCCCAACATAACTAGGTTTTAACAATTTGCCACAAAAAGAAAACAAATAGCTTTGAAGAAACCACTAGTACTTAATTCATGTGTGTACTCATTTCTCTCATAATAATAATGTTAATTAAGTATTAAATAAATTACACTTTAATGTACTAAAACTTTTCCTATATCTGCAGGATTCGAGAAAGAATCGAACCACAAGGCCTTAATCTATGCGGCCTCACTCTTAGAGGTGGAGTTAGCTTAGTAATAGAGGGTTCGGACGAAAAATTATATTATTAATACATGATTAAAATGAATTTTATGTATATATTATAGATGTTGAACCTTCTTCGATAAGTTTTTCTTCATTTTAAACTCCCTCCGCAGAAATTTTGACTCTCCCTTTGCTCGCTCTATATTTTAATAACAGGTTGTTTTCACGACTCGAAGCTATAACTCTGATTCAAATTTAGTCTTAAATTTTGTCAGCATTTGTCTTCACCTCACAATAAAGTATGTTATTCCCATCCTTTTGGTGCTCTTCTTATTCAAATAATAAAGTTAATCTTAGTCATAAAAAGTTAAAAACTTTGCATATTAAGATAAATATAGTACTCCTACTACTTTATTTCTGTCTATATCTACTTTCATGCTTTAATTCCTTATTGGTTAAAGTCAATTTTTCTTGATTCTTGTGCATAAAATTATTAGTTTATACAAATCAATTACTACTTTCTATCAAGCACCGAAATTAAAAGTTATAACGAGGTGACAACTATCACTTCATCTTTCGTTGGAAGTCTTGAATTTAAATAAAATCGATTATAAAATGTATGTACAAAATTCAAAGTTATCACCTAATTAACCAATAGTATACTTCTTTGTAGTATAATATTCGAAATTCATTTATTTAATTAATTTAAATTTGTATTGTATAAGTATATTAAATAGAATGCCGTTTATTAAGAGTTTCAGTGCTGCTGGCATGAAAAGTATAGCTTCGATCAACCAAATAACTTTAGAAAACTTGTATATTTGTTAAAAAATTTATTGAGTTGTGTTTATATAACAAACTTATAAATTTTATATCCTATATCTAATTCTGCTCAAATTCAAAACTTTTATTAAGAGTGGAGGAATCACATTCTTCCTGTCATAATAATACTATATATTAAGCTAATTTGAAGGAATATTACATATATTTATCAATGCAAAGAATGATTAATTTAGTTAATGGCAGGCACGCATCAAATCAAATTTATTGAATGGCTTGTATAATTTTCAGTATATCTATTGTTTGCTTTTTTGTATTCTATTCTCTAAGTTGTTTTGACTCATAATATTACGGTTGAAAGTTAGTGATATCCATTCGTAAATTAATTAGTTATCTCAGATTATTTATCATTTTAATAATTTTAAAAAAAAAATGAAAAATGAAGGGTAAACTAGCCAAAACTCGTCTTAATTAATGCATTTTTAAGAGACGTCTAAAAGAGAAACTCGACAGATAATTTGACATGAATGGAGTATAATTTTATTTTTTTTTTGGATATTATGCATATTCCATTCATACACAATCTATCGAATTTATCAAAAGAACGGCTTCAATTATTTTTCGCAAATCTATTAGTGGATTTATTTGTCTAAATGTCCAGGATATTAATTTATTTTTTGTAAGAAAAAGGAGGATCAACCAAATTAATCAAAAAATAAATGCTTACACTTTTTAGCTATAGTGTCTTCATCTAATTGTTATTCATGTCTATATGCCCCATTATTAAGACAATTTTTTTTTTTCATGATCAGTATTATTATTGTTAAGTATTACTAGTATTAATGATGATCAAGACCAAAATAAACAATTAATAAAATTCAAACTTTGGTGAAATTTGTTCGTAAACTGAAAATTTAAAGGAATTAATTTTTTTCTTATATATATATAATTTGGCCAACTTGGTGAAGAATTATTCTCTTGGAACTTTGTTGACAATTTTTGGATTTATTAATATAAGATTATATTCCAGTAAGTGATGGATCACAACTAATATTATATCCTACATATAATTTAATTGACATGACAAATTATAGTATCACATGGAAAGTTTCTAAATTTTTATCTTTGGAATTCGTCGTAAAAGACGATGCAAGAGTAATCATATAAAAATTGTTAATAATTAATTTAGATTAAAATTTAATTATTTTTAATGGAATATCGAATACAATTCAAATATTCATTATCTATGGAGTATGATGTTTGTCCCACGTAAAAAGAAAACAAAAAAGATATAAATTGATCGAGGAATATTCTTTTATTTTTTGGGTTTCTCATTCCGTGCTTAATATTATTAAAGCTTTTTAAAAAATAGATTCTCGACGGAATGTCGATCTTTAACGAGATCTTTAAGTTCAAATTTGAGATATCTAATCAAGAATTAAAGAAAAAATTAAACCATCGTACCGTAACTCGAATCGATCATTTACAAATAACACCACAATAATTTTACCATTTCTTCTAATCCAAGTTCCCCTTCAAAGTAAAGTTATATATTCATAAAAGTAAAAGGAAATACAAGTAATTAAGACATTTAACTATAGAGTAATTAATACTTAGTGGTGGACCATAAATTTCCCTTTGAATTATCTAAATTTTAAAAAGTATGTTAAGATGTATAAATCAAAGTTTGTATCACTTTTACTAATTCAATTGTATTTTAGAAAATAAGTTAAGGTTGCTTTCTTATCTGTTTGCTCATCAATTTTGCATACCAACTATTTCATGATGTCCATTAAATTCATTTACTATTTATTACACATGCACCTATATACATTTATGAATAACCAATTATTGTTTTATAGTAACATCGTATGGTGATAAAATTAGCTCGTAAAAATATGACATATCGAATTCATGTTGAAAGTCGATGTGCTTATGTCGAATGTTCGCCTTTAGTTAAAAGTAGAAGTAGAGATCATCGTTGCATACTCCAGAAAACGACGACAACAACAAACTCAGTGTATTCCTACAAAGTGAGGTTTGGGGAGGGTAAAGTGTATGGTCCATACCGCTATCTTCGAAGAAGTAGAGAGGTTGTTTTCGATAAACTCCCGACTCAAAATAAAGAATAGTAAATAAGGTCGCAAAGAAACATGAAACGGAATGGATGACATTGCAGAAGTAAGGAATAAAAATAGAAACAAGAGAAAATAAGAGAAGTAAGAAATAAGAGAAATAAGAAATAAGATACTCACCCAGTAGTACCATACATTCCCAAAGACACCTACCACACTCAACCTCTCCTAACTAGCTGCTCATACTTATGGACACAGCCCTAGGATTACTAACCCGGCAACACAAGAGCTCTCCTAACTACTTGCTACGGCTCACACACACACTAGTCTTCTACCCTTATCCGCGACCTCCGCACCTTTCTATCTAAAGTCATGTCCACAGTAAGCTATAACTGTTTCATGTCGTGTCTAATCATCTCCCTCTAATATTTCTTCGGTCTACCTCTACACCTCCTGAAAACAACCAAAACTAGCCTTTCACACCTAGGAACTGGGGCATCTGTGCCCCTCCTCATCACATGTTCAAATTATCTCAGCATCACTTCCCGCATCTTGTCCTCAACTAATTTAATCGCTGCCATTTATTTTAACATATATATAGAGAGAGAGAGACCGAATAACTTTGACCAACAAAAAATAAAAAAATAAAAATTATCAAACATTATTATGTCATTATTTTCTATTAATGGGTCTATTATTTTAGGTATTAGATTTTGTGTTTGTTGGGACATTAGGAGTTGGTTATTTATTTTTGTCATAGTACACAATAAAGTCACATGAACACGTGTTAGTGTGTCACCCTTCAATCAATTTGAATCACCTCAATTATATGTTTTTAGATTTTTCTTCCCATTTTATAAATTTAATCGTCATTCACTATCAGAAAATTGCTAATTTTTTACAAACGTTTTAATAGAATTTCATTTGTTGGTAAAAGGATTATTGATGAAAAAAATCATCGAAATGTTATCAACAAATTAAATTTCTACAAATATTAGCAACTATTAATAATGAACTCATGAGATTGTGATGAAATCATAATTACGCTTTTATTGTTAATCAGAAGCTTTTAATTCACACTCTACAAATAAGTAATATTTTATTTTTATTTTTTTATTTTTTTTAAGCGAATCAATAACAATCGAATCTCAAAACAAAATCCGAATATCACAAAGAAAAAAAAGAAAAACTTTACTTCAAACATAAGGAATATGTCCTTTTCTTAACTTGGGATTATACATCCCTTTTTTACTTAATCTTAATTAATTATACAATTAATTAACTTATCTATCATGTAATAAGGCGTTAGCGGATTGGCTTGACAAGACTCTACTTTGTTCTATTTAACTCGACGTACGCTCCTTCAGGCCCCTAAATTTAAAAGAGGGGCCACTTTAATTAATTATTTTCCTAATTGCACATCTAGCCAAAGTACATTATAAATGGCTAGTAATTATTCGTTGACAATTTTTTTTAAAAATAAATTAAGTAGACTAATTGGAATGAAATACTTTGCTGGTTTAAAATTGATAAATAAAATACAATAATAAAGTCTACCACCAAAAATTGACATTTGTGGGATGAAATACTTGCAGGTCAATAATAATAATAATAATAATAATAATAATAATAATAATAATAATAAAGTCTAGAAATGGTCAATTAAAACAGAATAATAAAGTCTAGCATCAAGAATTGACATTTTTTTAGCATACATCATCACCAAATTTTTAACTAATATTTTTTATTCAATTTAATATAACGTCATTTTCATACTACTCTGTTAGATAAATGATAATTTATTATATCTAAAAATAATTTAATTTATTTTTTTATTTTACCATTATTTTACATATTTATATAGAATGTAAAATTCATGACATGTTTCAGATGATTATGTTGCTAAATGAATGCATTTAATTTCAACAAAAGAAAAATGTAGAAACTGTTAAAGGAGAGACTTTTTCAATATAAAACAATAACATCAACAATGTTTTTTTTTTTTTTTTTTAAAAAAAAATCACTGTTAAAACACATGAACTCAATTATTCCTCAAAAGTAAATAATTAGTTTAGTTTCAAATTCTTTTTAATTGTTAAATATACGCAGAGTTGTTTTGTCGAGAATTTATAGAAAACAATCTCTTTATTCCGCAAAAATAGAAATAAGATTTGCATATATCAGTAAAAAAATTTTTGCTAAATAATACTACCACTTATAAAATTATACCGAATATGTTGATATTATTATTGTTATTGGTCTTTAAAGAAATATCATTTTTAATAAATTGTGATTGATTCCAATAATCTCTCAAATCATCAATTGACTACACCACAATCTCAAGTAAATTGGAGTTATGATAGTGATATATTAGCATTGTTTCTCCTCAAAAATAATATTTCTTTTAAATGAACTAAAAAATGGAAATTATAACATAATTTGACTAATATTCCTAAGTTAGAATAGTGTCCAATAAAAAAAAGAAGAAGTTAAAATAGTACCTAATATTCGTAAGAATAACGATAATAACTATTCCTACAAAATTACCATCAAAAGGATCTATAATAATAGTAGATGAAACTGTTTTTTTCTTAATTAATGATTCCAATTTTTTATTTTTTTTTCAGAAAATACTATTTCAAAATAAATCCTACTAATACAAATCTTAATTAGTCATTTTATTTTATGTGAAGCATTAACTTCAAATAAGTCATACTCCATCCGTTCTCTTTTAGTCATCATAACTTCTTTTTTAAGAGTCAAATGATAGCTTTTTTTTTTTATTTTTTTATATTGATATACAAAAATTCAAAATTTATAACGTTTTTCATATATACTTTGAATATTTAAATTTTAATATTAAAATATCGAATCAATCTAATCTAATTTAGCTTTAGAAGTAAGTCAAACTGACTCTCGAAGAGCAAAACACAGGGGAGGAGCTATCCTATGTATAAGGATTCATTCGAACCCCCTTCGATGAAAAATTATACTACATTTACATGGTTAAGATTATTTTTTATGTGTATATAACATGTATGGAACCCCCTTCAATTAGTTCGTATATTCACTTGTGAACCCCTTAGTGAAAATCTTGGTTCCGCCACTGACAAAACATGACAACTAAAAAAGAACAAAGAGAGTACTCGATGTGAATTCGAATTAATTTAGCTTCAAGTCGTAAATATAAAAAATTTTCAATAATAATTATTATTTTTAAAATTTTAATCAAATTTCAATACGAGTATCTAGTGAAAAAAATAATCAAAAAGCAAACAATTCTACAAAAATATTCCGTCAATCAAGAACATTATTACAAAAATAAAAGAACCTCGTGACGGTAATCACGTTAGTACATATACTTAGCTTAAATAGATTTTAGTAATAATACTATACTATTGTTAATTAATTATATAAAAATAATATATTGTGTTAGTGCAATTTAAGAAGATCTAACAATGAAGCACCTTCAATTCTTGAACCACAGAGGGAAAAACAACTGTGGAAATTGATAACAAACAGCCAAAAAAGAGCTAAAAAAAGCTTCTTTTTTTCACATTTTTTGTCAGAAAATACACAAACCCCTCTTCTTTATTCACACCCAAAAGCCAAAAAATAAAATAAAGTTGAGGTTTTTAGGTGATTTAAGGAAGTGGGTGTGACTCTTTTTTGAGTAAAATCAAGAATGGTGTGTATAACTGAAGATATGATCAAGCAGTTGCAGACTTTAATGGATGAAAGTTAGTATCTTTACTACTTTTTATGTTTGATGTTTATGCATTTTGTTTGAGTTTTCAGCTTTTTTTGTTTTTTTGAGTTTGGATTTTTGTTGATGATGATGTTGTTGTTGTTGTTGTTGTAGTTGCTGAGCCACTGCAGAAGACTTTTCAGGTATTGCTTCTAATTAACTCAACTTTGAAATTTTTGGTATTCTTTTTTTGTAAAGCAAATTTTGGTTCTGGATTTGATCTGGTTTACTTGATGTGATTCTTGATTTTTGGTTTATTTAAGTATGTTGATTTAGTAGTTAGTCTCCATTTGTGTTTTAGCAAATTCGGGAATCTTAGTAGCTCAGTTGGTTGGCTACATTGGACTTTCACCTTGTTGGCTTTTCAGTTCCTGGATTTGATCTGCCAACTTGCTGTGATTCTTGATTTTGGTTTGTTTAACTTTGGATTATCTTGTTTGTGTATGTTGATTTACTTTTAGTTAGTCAATGCCAAGTCAATAACTTTCTAGATTCTCCATTTGAGTTTTAGCAAACTCGGCAATTTAGTTGCTCAGTTGGTTGGCTGCGTTGAACTTTCACCTTGTTGGATTTTTAGTTACTGGATTTGATCTGGTTAGTTGTTGTGATTCTTGATTTTGGTTTATTGAACTGTAGGTATCTCTCTCATTTATGCATGTTGTTTCATTGTTAGTTAGTCAATGCCAGATCAATTTCTTTTCTAGCTTTCTCCATTTGAGTTTTAGCGAACTCGGCGAATCTTAGTAGCTCAGTTGGTTGGCTAGATTGAACTTTCACCTCATTGGCTTTTTAGTTCCTGGATTTGATCTGTTACGTGCTGTGATTCTTGATTTTGGTTTATTGAAGTGTAGGTATCTCATTTTTATATGTTGATTCATTGTTAGTTAGTCAATGGCAAGTCAAGTTTTAGCTTTCTCCATTTGAGTTTTAGCAAACTCGGGAATCTTAGTAGCTCAGTTGGTCGTCTACATTGAACTTTCACCTTGTTGGCTTTTTTGTTCCTGAATTTGATCTGGCTATGTGCTGTGATTCTTGATTTTGGTTTATTGAACTGTAGGTATCTCATTTATGTATGTTGATTCATTGTTAGTTAGTCAATGGCAAGTCAAGATTTTTCTAGATTTCTCCATTTGAGTTTAAGCAAACTCAGGAACCTTAGTAGCTCAGTTGGTTGTTGGATACCTCGACTTTTACCTTACCTTGTTGGGGAGGATTCGGTTCCACCTTGTAATCCCCTATCCCACGATTATAAGAAGATGGAATGCTGACCAAATTGCAACTGATTTACTTTAGTTTTCCACTCAGTTGCTTGGTTTGAGTAATGACATGAAGGTGCAAATGCAATTTTTCCTTGTTGCTTTTTTGTTTTCTTCTTTTCATTTTTTTTTTCTTTTGGTGGGATAATTATGAATTAGGATGCAACAATTTAACATAATAAGGTAAGTTATTGCAGTTTGGTTGTATTTCGGTGAGATGAATTTTCAAAGCTAGCATCTTGATGCAGAATCAGAAGTCAACTAATGAAAGTTGATCAAAATATGCAGCTAAAAGTTATTCTAGATCTGTTGTTTTTGAATTAAGACTTCCTTGTTCCTATGTTAGGACGTATATGATCTGCAGTTGGAGAATGCTAAGCCTAGTTAAACAACGTGTTACTCCAATGAGGTGTATCCATAGGTAAAGGTCAATGTGATTTAGGAATTAGTTGTCCTTTTATTATGTCTCACAAATAAAGTAGGAATAAATAATTTTAGTAGTTTTAAATTATTAGAGTCCTATGTGATTTAGGAATTAGTTGTCCTTTTATTATTTGAATAGGAATTAGTTATCCAATTTAAATTGGAATGTAGTTAGAAATTTAGCTATAAATATATGTTTTGAGTTATTAATTAAAAAAATTTCCTTTGACAATACTATTGCCGTATTTTTTTTTCTCAACTCTTTCTCTGTTATTTCTCCAATTTCAAAGCTAAAAACCAAGAATTGGTATCAAGAGCCAATTTCTTGATGGATCTGTGAGAAAGATGAATTATGAAAACTTTTCTCAAATAGCTCCTCCTGTCTTTAATGGTGAGAATTACCATCTTTGGGCTGTAAGAATGGAGATTTATCTTAAGGCCTTAGATCTCTGGGAGGCCGTGGATGAAGATTATGAGGTTCTTCCGTTGCCCGATAATCCCACGGTAGCCCAGATCAAAAGTCAAAAGGAAAAGAAAATCAGAAAATCAAAAGCAAAAGCGACTTTGTTTGTTAGTGTTTCTCCAACAATTTTCACGAGAATTATGGGAAATTTGGGAGTATCTGAAGGAAGAATATACCGAAGATAAAAGAATACGAGGCATGAAGGTATTGACTCTAATAAGGGAATTCGAATTGCAAAAGATGAAGGAATCTGAGACCGTCAAAGAGTACTCAGACCGACTTCTTAGCATTGTTAACAAGGTAAGATTGCTTGGCACAAAATTTAAAGATTCGAGAATTGTTGAAAAAATTCATGTTACAGTGCCTGAAAGATAAAGTATCAATAACTACCTTGGAAAATACAAAAGACCTGTCCAAGATTACCTTGGCAGAATTGTTAAATACGTTGTAGGTGCAAGAGCAAAGGAGGCTTATGAGGCAGGATGGTATGGTTGAAGGAGCTTTGGCAGCCAACCACGAACTCAAAGCAAGGGTAATAATTCAAGAAAAGATTACCCACTTTTCCAGCACTGTGGCAAAATAGGTCATCCTTCATTTAAATATTGGAAGAAAGCAGATGCACAATGCAAGATTTGCAATCAACTTGGCCATGAAACTGTGATTTGCAAAAACAAATCTCAAAATTATGAAGCAGAAGCCCAAGTCACCAAAGAAGAAGAAGAAGATCACTTATTTGTGGCAATATGTTCAACCAAGAAATCTGATTTTTGGATGATTGATAGTGGTTGTACAACCCACATGACATATGACAAAACTTTTTTTAAAGAGTTTTTGTCTTTGGAAAATAACAAAATCAGAATTGGGAATGGTGACTATATTCCTGCAAAAGGAAAAGGAAATGTTGCAATCAAAATAGTTTCAGGTACAAAAATAATTTCAAATGTGCTTTACGTGACCAATATTGACAAAAGTTTGTTAAGTGTTGGTGAGCAAATGGAAGAAGGATTTAAATTATTATTTGGAGACAAATATTATCGAATCTTTGATTCTAGTAATCATGAAATTTTACAAGTTGATATGAGAGGCAAAAGTTTTTTATTTAATCCAACAAAAGATGCACACAAGCCATGCAAGAACAAAGATGAATTGACAGATTTATTCAAGAGGTCAAATTCAGCCAAAGCCGAGACAATTTCTGATCCAAGGAGGAGTGTTGAAAATATGTCTCAGAAATACAACAACAACAACAAACCCAGTGTATTCCCACCTAGTGGGGGTTGGGGGTAAGATGTACGCAGTCCATACCTCTACCTTTGATGAAGTAGAAAGGCTGTTTCCGATAGACTCCCGGCTCAATATGTCTCAGAAATAAAGTAGGAATAAATAATTTTAGTAGTTTTAATTATTAGAGTCCTATGTGATTTAGGAATTAGTTGTCCTTTTATTATTTGAATAGGAATTAGTTATCCCAATTTAAATTGGAATGTAGTTAGAAATTTAGCTATAAATATATGTTTTGAGTTATTAATTAAAAAAAAATTCTCTTTGACAATACTATTGCCGTATTTTATTTTTCTCCAACTCTTTCTCTGTTATTTCTCCAATTTCAAAGCTAAAAACCAACATGGCTGAACAAAATCAGAAGAGCAAAGCATTTTGGCATGTGCAACAGTGATAGTGAGGGGAAAGTTGGCTATCTTTACATTGCCCAAAGTTAATTATAGGTTTGATAAGTAAAAACGGAGATCCTTATTTGTGATGTTTCATGAACCTATAACTATGTAATGACCGTATGTATATGTCTCGTAATTTGTGCAGAATATGCATCAGGGGTTCCCAACCGAAACTCTGGTGAGGTTTCTCAAAGCTAGGGATGGCAGTGTCTCTAAAGCACAAAAGATGGTATGTGCATACAGTTTTCATTCTCATTTGAAGCTCAATATAGCATCGAGGAAATATTCTAACTGTAATCAGCATTTTGCAGCTTGTTGACTGTTTAAATTGGAGGATAGACAATGAGATTGATCAGATACTTGCAGTAAGTTTTCTCTTATCATAGCATAGGCATTCATGTTGCTGTAGATAGTGTGATTATTTTGGGTCGCCTAAAACATATAAGTCCACTTCCATTTTTTGTTCATTGTAGATCCTTTTGTGTAATTATTTCGTTCGTTTTGCTTTCTCCAATTATTGTTCATAATGAATTGTCAGCTTGTGTTCTCGTAGTATAACCTGCTTTGATCATGAAGATATCTACCGTTAGCTATTAATCTACCGCATTACATATACAACATATTTACATTGGCAGAAAGTAGTCAATTTTATATACCGTGATCTGTAGGGCTCTGTTTGTTTTCTCCTCACTTCACATCTAATGTCAGGGATTTTCTGAAATCCAAAATGGGAAAAGGAATAGATATCTTTTGAGTGAAAAAACCTTCAGGGGTTGCTTCGTTTGGGTTTTAGGAGATATAACGTCCGCATATAACTTACAGTAAGTTTAGCAGTTTCAAAAAGAAAATTAGCATAGGTTATTGTATGTTTAATTGGGATTTAAGGAGATGTAATCTCCACATAGAAATCCCCATATTATAATCCTTTAGTTAAGTCACCAATAATAAAGAAATGAAGGCAAAATTGGTTCCTCCTTTACTATATGGTTGATGTTTGTCATTTAATGTTGCAGAAGCCAATTGTACCCAGTGATTTTTACAGAGGAGTGAGGGACACTCAGCTTGTGGGGATGTCTGGATATTCAAGAGAGGTAATACTTTGATCTGAATAGATTAGTTATCATCGATTTGCTCTCTTTTCATTTTGGTTTTGCAAATTTTCTTTGTTGTGCTTGACCAATATAATCTTAGTATGTGGTTTCTACTTGATTTTAATTCTTTCAGGGTCTACCTGTTGTTGCTGTTGGTGTAGGGCTCAGCACATATGACAAAGCATCGGTAAGGGTCATATTCTAGATGTAAAGCATTGTTAACATGTCTACCTGCAAGAGTGTCAATTCAGCTTAAACATAATTCAGCTGCTCAAACGTATGCTTTTTCCATTTGTCTCCTACAGATGGCATTGAAATTGTACTTGATATATTGCTTTGTACTGACATATTCCTCTTCTCAATTGTAGATTCACTACTATATTCAATCACATATCCAAATGAATGAATATCGCGACCGTGTAATATTGGTAATTCCCTTGTGTTGGTTCATTCAAATAGGAGATAAATACGACAAAATAGCCTGCAGTGTTGACTGACTGATGTTCATGTTACAGCCTGCTGCATCAAAGAAATTTGGACGGTATATTGGAACCTGTATAAAGGTTTTGGACATGACCGGTCTAAAGCTTTCTGCTCTAAACCAAATTAAGGTATCTTGTTATTTGTTTGACGTTGTAATTATATTTCATTGACCTTCCTATCAAAATCCTACTGCGTTATTCCTTCTGACGGTTTCACTCATCAACTTGACCATTCTGCTTATAATTCTCATTTGACGCTATCCGAACCTGAGGATCCACTTATTTCACTACATCTCTTTGTTTCTGCATTCGTCGTCCACCCTGCTAGTTTTTGCTAAAGTTCGATATGATGTTCAATATTTTCACTTTCTCCAAATAAAGATTAAGTTCTAGTTTCAAAGTTGAAAAAACTCATTCTGATTGCATTTATTCATTCAATAACTATTGCTATTTACATAATTTGAACTTCTGAAAAAAAATATTAATAATCAATTACTCAAATAACCTAAAAACGCATATGATAGAGCGCCACAAAATTTTTTTGGTGGTGCTGGAGGATGAAAGGAACCTGCATCAGCTATAGCTGTCGGAGAGGATATGGACGATTAAATGGTCACAAATGCAAGAAACAATAGGAGTTATAGTGTTATAGAGGACTTTTCCATAACCACAAGTTTACAGCACGGACCTACGTTGAAGGCTTGAACCCGTACCTGTTAATCCTTGGATGAAATAACGAACAGTATGTAGGATAAGGTACTCATAGATGACAGTGTGTTGATTGACGAAAGTAGCTACAAATTCAACTCAAAGCTGTAAATATAGAAATACATTTTAGAGATTAAGGTTTTCAGGATAAGTAATATAAGACAGAATATATGACATGACAAGTTTAATCCGTCTAAGAAGACTGTAGGTGAAGTGCCATCAAACGGGGCCTAAACATAGAATTCAAATACTTGTAGGATAATTACATGATAGATGAATCAAACTTGGATAGCTGAAATGGAGTACCGCATGGTTGCTATGCAATAAGATCATCTTATGAGCCAGAAACCTTATAAGCTGGAGTGAATGTTGGGTTTCTAAAGCCCAACAAATCAACAAGATGAATGTCATAGCAATACGAATGGTAAGATGGATGTGCAGAGTCACGAAAAATTAGACAAGACTAGAAATGAGCACTCCGAGAGGGTGCAAATAGCAACCCGAAGATAAAATGAAAGCTCACGTGAGATGGTGATAGTGATTGAAAGTGAGTCGTTGGAAAAGATGTATAATATCTCGGAATCAATGCTCACTTAACTAAGAACATAGCTCAATGGAAGCAAAGGTTCTATACAGGCGATACAACTAGTTAAGATTTAAACTTATGCTTTCCACGAGTCCTTTTGATCTTGTTAATACTTATATGTTGATATTGATAATTGAAATGAATTTCATTATGAGATGGAGTAATATCTTCTTCTACTTGAGCATACACTAATCTCTTTTAAACATGACATTTTGCTTATTCCTTTTGTAGCTCTTAACTGCCATATCTACCATCGATGACCTAAATTATCCTGAGAAGACGGAGACTTATTACATTGTTAACGCTCCATACATATTCTCAGCCTGCTGGAAGGTTTGTGTATAACCTATAATTGTGCATGAGTCTGCTGAATCAGTTGACCTAAAGCCTCACTCTCTATTCGAATGAGCAGGTTGTGAGACCTCTTTTACAAGAAAGAACTAAAAAGAAAATCCAAGTGCTCTCCGGCTCAGGAAAAGATGAACTGTTGAAGGTACGATGTTCTTTCTTTGTTCGAGTCATTTGGTTTTATCCCTTGATTCTCTCACTTTGTAAAGCTCTAATTCTCAACTCGCAGATAATGGATTATGCATCGCTACCACATTTTTGTAAAAGAGAAGGCTCGGGTTCATCTAAGCATTCTAGAAATGGTACAAACGATAACTGTTTCTCCTTGGATCATGGTTTCCATCAGCAACTCTATGATTATACTAAGCAGCAAGCACTAGCATCAGAGGCTTTTGCACCAAGCAAAGAAGGATCGGTCCACGTGACCTTACCTGAGCCAGATCCAGATGACGCCAAGATTGCTGAAACAATAGAATCTGAATTCCAGAGGATTGGTGAGAAAAATGGAATATGTCAAACATTTCATGAAATAAAGATTAATGGCGATTGAAGCTGATTCGCTGTAGTCTTGGTTATTGCTTATTCTGAATCCGGCTTTTAACATGAGGAGAGGATTTAAGTAAGCGTTGTAGTACTAATATCACTTGCATCATCTCGATGCAGGATTTAGATAGAAGCTAAGTTGTAACATGGCATTTACGCTACCTTGGAGTGGACTATCATATGAATAGTCGAAAATGTCAATTCTCCCACGAGGAATTTTACGCCCATTTTGCTTATTTAATCTGCTTTTTGCTGCTGCTTTCATGATTCTGAATCTTCTCAAGCAGAGTAAACTTTTTCCTGGTTCAAGTACTGTAAAAGAAGGGGAAGAAAAGGTGAAGTTATGATGAATAAAAAGGGACAAAGGAGCCTTTGGTATGTTTTGATTTTCCTTTGGTATGTTTTGATTTTTGTGTTCATCTTATGACGAGGAGGTCACGGGTTCAAGCCTCGAAAACAACCTCTGACAGAAATGCAAAGCAATGTTGCGTACAATACACCCTTGTGGTGGGACCCTTCCCCGGACACCGCGCATAGCGGTGGTAGCTTTAGTACATCAGGGCTGCCCTTTGTTCATCTTATATTGTTTTCTTGTCCTAGAATAAAGAACTTTGGTTAGTACTCCCTGTCCAAAATGCTAAAAATTGTACCTTCATGAATTAATAATGATGGCCAACACATTCATAGACCAAACAGAAGTGCATGACATAACAAGACTCCTAAATTTTCATCTATCATTACAACACTATTTTGGCATAAGCCTTTGTCCACAAATCAATGAAATTCTAGACTTCCTTGCAAGTGACTGACACACTTACATGCAATAAATAACCTAAATTTACACCAGGAAAATCACAGAGATGTTTCTAACCAACAATGAAATTTGCGCAATAAATGTTGAAGTTTCTTTATGAATATTACTACTTCAGCTGTCTGTAGCAGTTGTAGGCAAAGGCAACTGATATGGCAGCACCGATAACAGCAAGAACTGCATATGTATCTTCACGCTCCCAGCACTCATACCATGTAGGCATTGAGCACACCTTGCGAGGGCGAGCTCCTTTTACACTACTAATTTGTCTCTTGAAGCTCTTCTTCTTTTCAGATGTAAACTCCGCATTTTCTTGGTGGAGATTGAAATTGTCTGCATCGTCTGGTAGTTGAGTGTTCTGACAACATGAGATATTTCCATTTGTCTGGCAACAGCTCCTACCCTCTAATTGGGATCCGCATGTGCTAATACCGACTTCATTTGAGTTTTTGGTACCTCTTTCCATATCCGTTCCACCATTAACGCTGAGCCTATGTTCTTGGGATGCTTTCTGTTCGTCTTCAGTTAGTCCCATCTGCCCCCTGAAACAAGATTATCGTAAATAATGAAGGTTTTATCTAAAAATTGTCTCACCAAAAATGTAAGTTATGGTTCATAGGCAGATCACGACAGGCTATGGAACTTGAGCCATTTAAGAGGTAACAAAGTGTTGACATAACAATGCCTTGGCAACATACATAACTTGCATCTTAAGCACAATTTTTTAACATTGCTAACGTTTAGAAGTAAATCATTACAAGTATAGAATAGCTTAAAGATGAAATAAATCATTTAGAAGTAATCAAATGCAATTTATCCTGATGTCAGATTATAATAGCAACAGGACAGAGAGAGAATTTACCTCCACAACCAATCAACAATTTCTCCTTTAGCAACATGCTGTTCAAGCAACTGAGGTACATCATCAGGTGTAACATAGCCATACCTAGTGCACAACAAAAACAAACATGTAGTTTAACCCAGCTAAATTTCATCAACTGCCTACAAGTGAGAGAACAATTTCCAGAAGAAAAGGGGCATAAGGATTTTTCCTAACCAGTGTCCGGAGACTTCCTTGTTAGCGTTTCGCCCGAATATGATCACATTTCCAGCAAACTTGTGTCCCCCGATGTGTGAGCATGGACTAACAGATACTTTTCCTTGAAGACCATTTGATACTATTTCCTCCTGAAGTCTACTAACTATAGCTGGTCCACAAACACCACATCGTCGATCTCTTGAACCGTGACAACACACAAATATGTACCATCCAGTCAGAGCTTCAGGATTTCCAGGTAACCACTCACCATTTTTCACTAGCACCTCCTCAACAAATGTGTCAACATCAAAATGAGTCAATCTCCTGCAACATGGGTGAATTCAGTGTCATTTAATAGATATGCAATCAACAGCAGCAGATGCAATAGAATAGTATATCATAGTCTAAACCTGTATCTGATCATGTCCGGAAAGATCAACACATCCCCATTTGATGTCTCTGTTCCATCATGCCCTTCACATATTGTTAACTGAGTCTTGAAAACAGAAAAGTTACAAGGTAAATCAGTATAGACATTACTGCAATCGTGAAGAAATCATAACCAACTAAGAAATTTGCTTAAGAAATGTATTCCATTTTCTTCAATTTGCCTTCTGTCTTAATTTAAAAAAAAAAATCAGTGGATTTGTCCTGAATTTCTCTGTCGATTTTGATCGAAGTATCCCAAAACGAAATCCCACACCGTGACACACAGGTGTGGCACCGAAAGTGAAAAGTCCGAGCAACTCAGGTTCCTCCCTCCCTATTCAATTTTGGGTGTTGGCTTTAGAGGGTCAACATAACCAAAAGTTTCACCGATGAGATGAGAAGTAAATTGAACAATATCCAAAAATATTTGACATTTTGAAACTACACTTTAAAAAACTATCAAGATTGGAAATTATCCATTTCAGAATGCTCAAAGGCTTAAAACGAACCAATCAAACCTTATAAACACATTAGGGTTGGCTGTACAAATCCTTTGCATTCATTTGACTCTAATCAGATCCATTTCATACAAATTCTAATAAATTGTCCTTCCAGTAAAATTAAGTGTACTCTAGAATTAGAGGTCAAAACAAACCTTTACCAGGTAAACTCTGAATTAGAGGTTATAAGACAAATTCTCAATGAACAAATTATACTTAAGATGTGAGTTATCACTACTCCTTTTCTTATCTCTTCCCTTTCGGGCCAGATCGGATAAAGAAAGGAACTTTTTATCGGTCAAACTCTAATAGTAGTACAGTACTTGAATTTGCAGAGGGAAAAGATACAAACTTCATCATCATGCAAGGGATTACCAGTAACTCATAACAAGTAAGCATAACAAATCCAGTTAGTTTCTACACCAGTAAATTGCCCCATTAATTTTTCAGATTTTGACAGCTCCCTCTCTCTAATTCAGCAAATATATTGTTCTGAAGCTAAAATTACTTCTTTTTTTATTTTTAACAACTGTAGCGTCCAGGCCAGCTTGCGTACACCTCAACTAATTCCACGGTATACCTGCCACCTCCCACCAGCAACAGGTACCAACTAACACTGTCCACCAAGGCTAAGGCTAGGACAAATGGGAACAGACAAACACCTAGTGTTTTTTGTCAGCTCCCTCTCTCTAATTCAGCAAATATGTTGTTCTGAAAATAAAATTACTTTCTTTTTTTATTTTTAATAACTGTAGCGTCCAGGCCAGCTTGCGCACACCTCAACTAATTCCACGAGATACCTGCCACCTCCCACCAGCAACAGGTATCAAGTAACACTGTCCACCAAGGCTAACATTCTAATGGGAGCAAACAAAGCACCTAGTGTTTTTTGTCTCCTCGAGGATTTATACAAAGTTAACATTACTTTCAATTTTGTAACACTTAACATCTGCTTAAGTTAACAACAATGAGCATTCGAATGGATAAAAGGAACAACAGCACAAACCTGTTTCTTCATGTCATTTTTCCTAGCAACAAGAGCAGCAGCAAGTAACCTAGGCAACCGATCAAACTCCGCAGCTTCAATACGCGGCGGCCAAACTTGTGGATTCTTATAGCAAAGGAACACATGCCGTTCATAGAAATCAACACTACCAACAAGCAGACTCTGTCGAAAATCCGGCCGCGAAAAACCGAACTCAGCATCAACGGCGACAGCGGCGGAGGAGGAATCGGTGCCGGAGAGAAAACCTTCGTTCTGGAGGCTTCCAGAAGCACTACCGATCTGAGAAGATTCTAGAAGGTAGCTGCTATCGGCATCGGAAACAGTAATAGGAGAAGAAGTATTAGGGTTTATGAAATCCTCTCTGTTAGCCATTGACTACTCTAAAAACACTTCTTTGGACACTTAAATATGAACACTTATATATATATACCTCGTTTGGTCATGAATTTTTTTACTTTTTTTTCTTGAGTCCAATTTCGAAAAACATATTTAACACAAAATTTCAAAAAATAATACTTTTATTTTTCCTTCAAGAATTACAAGAACAACACCAACATGGGTTGTGGTGCAACGAAAGAGACTGTTTCACCCTTAACCAAAGGTCGAGGGTTCGATCCTGGGCATGGAAAAAACTCTGTTGGGAGCGCTACCCCCAAATAGGGCCCTACTCGATGCAAATTCAGATTAGTCGAATTTCAATACGGGTAAACAAAAAAAAAAACAAGAACAACAAAAAATTATTTTTTACATTTTTTTTTCCACCTTTTAAAAATTTAAAAATCAATTATATACTATTATTTTATAATCCAATACGACTCTAATAAAAAGTACTATTTTCAAATTACAAAAATAAGAAAATTTTATTTTTACATTTTTTCACATCAAATTACTTGTGAAAATTTAAAAATAATTGTAGTTTATTTTGTAGCCAAACATGACTTTAATACCCAAATATCATATAAGTGTACGATTTGAGTTAGTGTAAATAATCGAGTTATATGGTAAATTATTAAATGATGACATGTTTCTTATTGTTATATCGAGTTAGGGTTTTAGTAGCTATAGAAGTACCTGGTTCTGGGGTGAAGTAGTCGATGAATTAAATACTCACTGGAATGATCCACTTGAAATGATGGTATGTTTCTATTCACCATGCTGTATTAATTGCTTGGCTAATACAGTATTAATGTATAATTTAGCCAATGAATTGCTTGTGTTTATGATAATTTCAATTTCTAATTACTACATTTTATTTATTGAGATGTTAATATGATAAAGGACAATATAGTAACTTACAGCCTGTCAATGAGTCACGTGTATTTGTAATGATTACATATTACTAATTGCTGTAATAACACATTTATCGTGATGGCACAATAGTAGCACAGAATCGCCATGCTACATTAGTTGCTTGGTTGATACAATATTAATGTATATTTTAGTCAATGAATTGCTTGTGTTTAATTGCTACATTTTATTTATTGAGATGTTAATACGGTAAAGGACAAATCTAGCCAACTGAAAGTATCTAAGCATCATTTGAATTAATTGGGAAAGCTAATCTTGAATTTAACCATGTAAGTTAGATTTGTAACTTACAACCTGTCAATGAGCCACATGTATTTGTAATGATTACATATTATTAATTGCTATAATAATATATTTATTGTGATGGCACGATAGTAGCACAGAATCGTCATGCTACATTAGTTGCTTGGCTAATACAATATTAATATATGTTACATTTTATTTATTGAGATGTGAATACAATAAAGAACAAATCTAACCAGCTGAAAGTATTTGCGCATCATGTAAATTAGTTGCAAAAGCTAATTTTGAATTTAACCGTCCGTAGGGATTGTATGATTTACTTGTTATACCACATTTATTACAAGATTAATAACATAGAATACAATTTGACTAATGAACCGTTCTGATTCTCACATGAATTAGTTGATGAAAAAGATACTCTTTAAAATGAACCACTTGTAATGATTGTGTATTTTAATTGTAAGATCATATTTATGCCTCGCATGAATGGTCTGATGAAGAAAATACTCTTTAAAATCACATATAATAATTACGTGTTTTAAATCGTTATATCATATTTATCAAAAAACAACACAATAATGCATAATCCAACTAATGAATTACCTATATTTGTAGTGACCGCATATTTTTAATAACTACATTATATTTATGGTGAGGTCAATATAGTAATATGTAGTCTAGCCAATTAGCCACATATATTTATAATGATTACATAGTCTTAGTCGCTACATGATTATATTTTATCATGATAGTAGCACAGAACCTATCAAGTATGGAAGCATCCGTGACTCAGATAAAATATGATTAAATGTCTATTGTATTTATTACAATTTTTTATTTTTTTTCATATTTGTGTGTGTGATTGAAGTAGTCGATAAATCAAATACTTACTGAAATGAATTTCAAATGTCGTATTTTTATTCATCATACCACATTAATTGCTTGACTAATAAAATATTAATTGTTAAATCATATTAGGGTATTAATAGTTATGGGAGTACCTAATTCTTGGATGAAGTAGTCGATGAATTAAATACTCACTAGACTGAATTTGAAATAATTGTGCATTTGTATTCATCATAGCACATTAATTGCTTGGCTAATACGATATTACTGTATAATTTAGCCAATGAATTACCTGTTTTTATGATAATTGCAATTTCTAATTGCTACATTTATATTTATTGAGATGATAATACGATAAAGGATAAATCTAATCAGCTGAAAGTAGTTGTGCATCATGTGAATTAGTTGTAAAAAATAATCTTTGAATTTAATCATCTTCAATGATTATCGCTACACTGTTACATTTATCATGATGGCACGATAGTAGCACAAAGCGTAATTAAACATGGAAGTATCTGAACGTCACATGAATTAGCTGATAAAGAAGATATTTGAAATCAATTCTAATAATTGCATATTTTTAATTGTTATACCACATTTATTATAAGGACAATACAATAATACATAATTAACTAATAAACCACCTATATTTATAATGATTACATATTTCTAATCGATACATCATATTTATTGTGATGTCAATACCATAGCATATAACTTAGCCAACTATTATATTACTTGGGTTTCAAATAAATTAGATGACAAAGAAAATATTCTTTAAAATAACCATTTATCTTTGTAAACCCTTTTTAAACAAATACTTCTTAATATACTATATTTAAACTCAATTTTTATACTTCCCATTTGTGTATAACTTGAGAATTTTTTTTTTTTGGTTCTGATACTCTTTTTTCATAAAATTTGAATTTCAATAATGTATTAGGTAATAAAAATTGTTCTCTCATCTACAAAAAAATAAAATAAAATTGACTGCATGTCTATTCGTCATAAAACATTAATTGTTTAGCTAATACAATATTAATGTATAGTTTAACCAATGAATTACCTGTATTTATATTGCTATTTCTAATTGCTGATTTATATTTATTGTGATGTTAATACAATAGAGGACAAATCTAGCCAATTGGAAGTATCTTTGTCTCATGTAAATTAACGTTAAAAGATAATCTTTAGCTTTAATCATTTTTTTTGTTTTCCATCCGGTGTTCCGTACCCGCATTGGAGTCCGACTAATCCGAATCTGCGTAGTGTAGGGCCCTATTCGGGGGAAAACGCTCCCTACCAAGTGTTTTTCCATACCCAGGGCTTGAACACGAAACCTCTGGTTAAGGGAGGTTACACCACATTTATCACAAAAACGATACAGTAATGCACAATATAACTAATGAACCACCTATATTTATAACGATTGCATATTTCTAATCGCTACATCATATTTATTGTGATGCCAACATAGTAGTATATAGTCTACCAATATGGGTTGTGGTGTAGTGGTGGGACTACTCCACCACTACACCACAGAATGAGCCGTGCAGTGCGCGCCCCGGATTAGTCGGGGCTCCAATGTGGATACCGGGCCTTGGATGATCCTATCCAAGAGAATAGTACAGTGATGATGAATCTCGAGCTCAAGTTGGTTGATCAGCTATATATAGCAGGACCTTCTGGCAATAATTTTGATGCTCCTAAAGCCGGATCGGAGTGCTTCCAAACATGCATGGATCAAGGAATAATCTTGCATTTGTTTCAATGAAAACACTCAAAAGTGTTTTCAATGAGCATATTTGTCTGCAAGCGAAGGGGAGCTTGGAGTAACTGATAAAGTTGCTGCCATATGTGACCAGGAGGTCACGGGGTCAAGTCTTGGAAACAACCTTTGGCAGAAATGGAAGGTAAGGCTGCGTACAATATACGCTTGTGGTGGGGCCTTTCCCCGAACACCGCGCATAACGGTAGCTTTAGTGCACCAAACTGCCTTTTTTTATATTTGTCTGCAAGCAGATATTAACTTAATGAATGCTAATATCATAAACCAAGTAAAGTAACTACAGTGATGTCGTCCAGTTTCCCATCGTGGTACCCAAATCCAGCCTCGCGAGCTCCATCAGAGAAAGGCGATGACTTAGTATGATCCATTGCTCATAGGTCATCTGAGGCCCTAAGCCAGCTTCCATGGCCTGAAATACAACTCCACTGATATCTTCATCATACAAATTATCAAAAAGCTCATCTGTACTAGCGATTAGGACCTAGGTGAATTGCCGCTTTATTGAAATCTAGTTCATCAGTGAGTGCAACAATACAAGCAGTAGAAGAACCTTTTGCTTTTGCCCTCACGTAAGCTCTCTCCCCGGCCCTGATTAGGTTTACGGAACCTTTTGGTTCATCTAGAATTGCAGTTGAAGAGTGAGACATCAATTCACGGGCATATAGTCCAGCATCAATACCAAGACCAGCCCATCCACCAACACCATCAGCTGCACAGATTGCTGGTGTAAGGATACAAACAAAATGAGCATCCTCTCCACCAGTTTTTGCTTTAGCGGGATGAGGTAGGTAAAAAGATCCTGAGTTTAGCTTCAAGGGGATCGCTCCTCCTCTTTGCAGCATCAGTTCTGAAATATTGATAAAGCATGAAGTTATCGAGCTGTCCTTTGCTTCCCAAACTAATGTTAGCTTTACGAACATTCTGAAAGCCTCTTTTGTTGTAAGTAACAACACAACTTTTTACAGACGAACTACAATGCAGGCGCCTAGGAGTGATGAGAAAGGAAAAAGACCTTCCTCACGCACAGACAGACTCTCTTTAGCAAAGTCCCTATTGCCAACAAAATGGCCAATATGAGTCCTTGAACCACAAACAGCCATTAAGCCTTCCTGAGTGTCAACGCCAAAGTAACTCAGGAAGCAGCAAACCTTCACGTGCAGAGTTCTGCAGAACCACGGAAGGAAACAATATGAGGCTACGTCAGCAGATTGCAGTTTTTTCTTTTCAATGGACATAGTAGATAAAGCAAACTGACAAAGCAAGACACACACAGCAAAAGCTTCTATGTCTCCCCTTTCATTAATCCTTTTTTAAACAAAGAGTTCATACTGAAAAGATTTTGTTAACTTGTGCAGGCTAGAAAGTGCAAGCTGTGAGTCTGGCAAATTAAACCTATTAACTCGGAATCAAAAACTTAACATGAAAGATTGAAAAAAAGGGCAGCCAAGTGCACTAAAGCTCCCGTTATGCGCAGGGTCCGGGGAAGAGCCCAACCACAAGGGTCTATTGTGCGCAGTTTTACCTTGCATTTCTGCAAGAGGCCGTTTCCAAGGCTTGAACTCATGACCTCTTAGGTCACATTGTTGACACCTATTTTTTGCCCTCCACGACTACGTTTAATCTCGAATTTCTTCGATTTTCAAGTAAAATCACAGCAATTATTTTTTCCAAATTTTTTGAAATAGGTATCTGGGCTAATTTTGTCATTTAAGTGATAATTATATATTTTTCGTATTTACATATACTAGATTGTATAAATAATGTCATTTAAATGAACATTTTTCACCAAAATTGGACTTTAAATTAAGGATTATTTGGAAAATAATTTTTTATAATTAAATCTTGATTTAAATATAATTTATTCTTACAAATAATCTATTTGAAGAAAGACTTGTTTGATTTTATTAAACCAAGAAGCTTGTGATTGAACAAAGGATTAATTCGCATATAATTTCAATTGAATTTAGTCAATCTATTTAAATTTAGACCTTAATTGAAATCTTTCGACCATAATTGCAATGCAATCGGTCGAATGGATTTTAATTAGGTTAGGTTTTAATCACGATTGCCTAGTTTTCCCCTTTTGGTTATTTAATGAATGGCCCAAATAGCCTAACTTGCCTATACTCTAATTTAATTGGGGTTTGTTTTAATAACCCTCAATTCCAACTCAGCAGCCCAATTACAATCAATAACCTAGGCCCAATCTCCCTTAATAAAATCTCCTGACCCATTTAGCATCATCACTAACGTTAACCACTACCAACTTCCAAATAGGCCCAGTCCGAGAACCACCTATCCGGCCCAAACCCTCTCATCTTATCCTCTTAACCTAGCAATCAATAACAGCCAGCCCCAAAATTCGATCGATCTTCAGCGAACAACCAGCCAAAATTCGACCAAAATCCAACAACAATTTCAACTCGACTCTAAACCCCAAAATCAACTCGTTCTCAACCAAAAAATAACGCATTCCTCATCTTACCGCTCTCATCTCTCAGAAAACCCTCGAATCTTCCAGAAGGTTGATGAGTTGTCCTCTCCAACGGTCCAATCCCGCATTTCTCGGGATAATGGTATGATTTTTGTACATATTTGATGGGATTTTATTGGTCTTGAAGAAGGAGGAATTTTCACGAATTCCTATTGGTCCACCTATCCTGATTTAGTCGAGAAAAATCCAAATTGGTGGAGGTGTTGAAAACCCTCATTCATTTCTCTATAAAAAGAAGAAATTTTGGCCTTCCACAGAGGGATTTTTTGGACTTTTTCTCTCCTCTTCTTTCCCTTCGAAGTTTGAAATTTTAGAGGTCTTTGGTTTTGTTTTGGGGGTGGGGTTTAGAATTTTTGGGAGAAGAAAAAAGGTCTTCCTCTAGTTAAATTTTTAGTGAGACGGTAAATTTTTGAAGCGAAAAAAGTTCTGGTAGTGGTCACCATTGCAAGATTTTGGTGGTTGATATTCTGCTGATAGCTCGAGTCCTGTTTTACTGCTCCGAAATAGGTAAAACTCCGCTTCCCCTTTGTCTCAATGTTTTCTTTTCATCGATATTTTAGCGTTTTAGCTTCATAGTCCTGTCGCTAGTAATTGTTAGTTGTTGAGACGTGTTGAGAATTGTCTGCTGGTAGATGGCTCACGATAGCAGTAGGTTTTGTTCATGATGGCCACCACTACGTTGATACTTGAGTCAATGGGTTTGATGTCGATGCTTAATATCATTGAAAATAAGTTCTTTTTGTCGTTAAAAGTGCCCCCCCCCCCCCGAATCCACTATTTTTATCTGTGAACGATTTTTTAATTTAATTCATGGCATGTTGTGTGACTGAAATAAGGTTGTGGGTTGAGCTTTGATCTAGGACTTCCACTTTGTATGCTGGTAAAATTGAATAAGCAATTTCTCGTAGTAGAGTCGCATACTTTGATTTGTTTCGGGCTGCTAGTATCATGCTAAGGTTGGTTACGTCATTAAAATCTCATACTTTGATTTTTAATTAGTAGTTTTTGGTCGCTGGTATCTTGTTATACCTGATCCCATGATTAAAGTTTCGTGCTCTGATTTTGCTTAACAAGTCTCAGGTAGATGGTGCCCCACTGTAGCTGAGGTTTTGTTAAAGTTTGGTGTTTGGTTAATTTCTAACTGATTGCTTGTTTAGGAGTAGAATAAGGGTTTGGCTTAGGATAAATCAGTTGAATCTCTTTCTTTTACTGTTTATAAGAAAGGCATGCAATGTTTGGATTATGTGTTATTTTCTCATTCCATAGGCTTGGTGCAATTAATTCCGTATTAGCTTGTCAGATTTCTTTTATCAAATTTTACTCCACTTTGTCTAAATTTTCTCTCTGTTGCTGTTTTCGTACCATGGTTATTATATAGATGAATACCAAACGCGTTTTAATGTTCTACTAAGCATTATAGCTAGATGATTTCCTGCATGTTGTATGGAATTGCCACTATGTTGATATGGATTGATCTATTAGTTATCATGTTGTAATGTTTACATATCGATTAAGATTTCTTTCTAAGCTATTTTTAGTCGAATTATTTCCTAATCATCCTCCTCCTTCACCTTTCTTTGCATGAACCTACCTTCGAGTCTAAACAGACTTTATTCCCATTATTGCGTTGTCAATGTGGGCCATTGGGGCCCACCCCTCATGAGTCAATTTCGAAAACCTTAGGGAGGAAACCTCATAGTGCACGAATGCAAGGACTCAAAAAGAAGAACAAATGGATTAAAGTCCTATTATTTGAAGCGGCTACGAGACCCCAGTCTTATTTATTATTCTGTTTATTTATTTATTGTCGTCTACATTTATTTATTTATTTCCTTATTTATTCATTTGGGCCTCGAAGCCAAAGTTGTACTTAATACAGGTGAAGCGAGACTCGAGCTAAAGGCTCGAAAACATAGAATTAGGACAGGTGGAAGACGGGTTGAAAGCCCTATATCTAGATTAGGACAGGGTTGTCGATTTGGGCCTAATGGCTCAAGTCCTTCTACTTCTACCCTTTCCCTTTTACTTTTGCTAATTTGTTTTATGAGTTTTCTTGCGAACCTAGTTAAAATCCCTGACTAAGTTGATAAAAACTGGTTTTGCATAAACCTTTAAAATATTTCCTAAACAAATTACTTTTTCCAACAAATCGATATTTTTTCAAAGTTAGTCAAAAGCATTTTCAAACAGACCGGATAACCGCAAGTTAGCGGAACGTTTTAGGTGCCTAACACCTTCCTAAAACGTGAATAGGAACCACTTATTTAGACTCTCTAACTTAAACGATTTTCCTTTTTTGAATCGTCTAAGTAAAATTCAAAAGGTTTCTTAATTCCTTTTCAAAATTAAGTGGCGACTCTATTTCTAAAGTCAAAAATTTCCACAAAATAGAATTGGCGACTCTGCTGGGGATCTCTAACTAGGATCTAATCAAATGTTTGATTTCGTCTTTTGATTAACTGTTTATATGTTTATGTATTTCGATTCTGTAGAGTTTAATTATCGCATCTCATGGCATATTCCTACATCATTTAAACTATTTTGGGGTTTCGTGGGTATCCCGGCCCCTATTGATCAATTCCAACAATGTGTTGGAAATACAAACAGTTTATTAGCACGTGAGTCGTCTGATGGTTGTTTGTATTTTCAAACTCAAGTTGTCCGCTTGAGAACCAGTGTTCAAACCCACTCTAGATACCTAGGATAGAGCAAAACCAAAACCCCATTTCAGGTATGAGCCTAGGACGACCCAATACCCGAGCGGGGTATTGGGCCCATTAGAAAACCTGTCCTACGTCTATTGACCCCGAGTCAATTACAGACAAATCATATTTATGTGTTGCAGAAATATATGCTTGTCTAATTCAATCCATTACCCTTTGGGGGACGGGGGAAGGCTTATCTTTATTTGCTTTCGTGTAGGTATGAGTCAATTGCATTCCCACGAGAAGTTCAAAATGGTTACTAAACCCGAAGATTACCTGAAACTATGGTGGGACTATATGAGTGCAGAAGAGAGAAAAATTATTAGAACACACATCGGATACCTGCCTTCATTGATCGAAATGGATGCTTGGCCCGAAATGATCCACTTGCTTACCACTTTTTGGGATGATCAGAATATGGTGTTTCGCTTCGGGGATGTGGAATTGACTCCTACCATCGAAGAAGTGTTAATTTGCTATGAGAGTATTGAAATGTGTTTCAAGAGAAAGGAAAAACCTGATAAGAACATTTTAGTTCCTGCCATGTGGGACCGTCAAACAATCAAAGAGGCATTTTTAACTGACGACGACACCTGGCTAGGGGAACATGATAGAGCAAATATGACTTTTCGGGAGTTGTATCGTCGGTTTGGAAGATTCAATTCCTTTCATAAATTTGGACATAAATTTGAGTCTGAAGCAAAATGGAAAGAGATGAGAGCCTTTGCGTTTACGGTAGGTATACTCGAAACCATGGTGTTACCACAGGGGAAAAATGGCACAATTCACCCAAGGGTTGTTACGGTGGCTCATGCACTTTTGTTTGGAGTAGATTACGATTCTACCAAGGTATTCCACAATTTAGGTCCCATGATTGTCGCCAACATATATCGAGCCTTGGGAAGGTGTCAAGTCGAAAATTGTTTCTTTCAAGGTTGCAACCTCATATTATAATGGTGGATGATGAAGCATTTGGTAAAGGATTCGAGAACAGTACAACCTGATCATAAAACAAGGGTGGATATGCTGGCTTTGCACGACATGTGGTTGTTTCTACACAAGTTCAAAAGGGAAGCATCTTACGAATTTTGGTTTAAGACTTTCGGGGAATTAAGAGATGACGATGTGCAATGGGCCATTAACTCTCTTCGTTCAGGGAAATACACCATTCGAGGGGGCAAGTGACCTTTCCTAGTGCTTCCCGGTCTCATAGGGACCCGTTCCTACAATCCTGACAGAGTTCTTAGGCAATTCGAGATCAAGCAGGAGGCACCACAAATAGATTCCATGCTTAGGTTTTTCACCAAATACGATGAAAGTGAGTCTCCGCTCAAAGACGGCATGATAAATGGATGGAGAAGAAGAAGGTGGACGAAAGTGACTTTTCGTATAAAGCATGACCCTAAAGTCAACAACACTTACAAAAAGTGGTTGAAAAAAACCTCGCTGGAGCATTAATTCTGGGACCAAATGTGCCCACTCGGGTTGTGGATATAGAATCCGAGCATCAAGTTCAGCTCCACAGGATACAAGATGAGTTCCATAAAAGTGAAATCGCGCACCGGCAGGTACACATGGAGGATGCTTTAACAATACGTATGTTGAGGGAAGAGCTGAAAAGAGCTAGGCAAGAGGCTGATGATGTTAGGTAGTGTTTAATCAATTTGGATGATAGCATAGCCTCTCAACTCGATAGTATAGGGAAAATGACTTACGACTGCAAGGAACAATTATGCGGGAGTCATCTTATCATCAATAGGTATCAAATGGTACAGGAGGTAAACAAGGCAAAAAATGCAAAAACAGACAAAAGAGCCTCCAGTAGTTAGTTTTTCTATTTCCCCTGCGGGGGAACTTATCTTCTTTCATGTTATTTCCCTTTTCCCCTAAAGATTGTATCCTTTTTTTTCGTTATATTTTGTAGGCATTTACACCCTTTTTCGTGCCTATATGAGTTGGGGATTAATGGATTGACTTTGAGGAAGCGTATATTTTCTTCAAAAATCATTAGGCCTGAACCCTTGGCTAAAAAAGGGTCACCCTAGCTAGGATATACATTATTATAATGTTTTTGTATGATATAACTGTCTTATGTGCTTATGTGTGTTTGTTTGGATCAAAGGCAAGTTTATCCACTATGTCTTATGGACGAACTTAGCTACGACTCAAACAACTCTATGTGGTTATTTCATGTCAAATATTTTGCATTACTTATCATATACGGAAACTAACACATCTGCCTTTGAGTTGTTTTACTTTACAGATAATAGAAATTACTTCGTGTTGATAAACTGGCAGAACATCCCTACTTCACCCGATCGAAAGCGCAGAAAATCCCATCCTCTGACCATCATTCAAAAATGACGGGAAATGACGAAGAAAACGTACTGACTATCGGGGATAATGTGATAGTGGAACAGAATGAGATGATTGCGGAACTTGCAAGAAAGTTAGAAATGCTTCAGGAAGAAATAAATCGCACTTGGGATTTAGCTAACTTAGCCGTAACCGTCAATGCCCCCGCTCCGGAAGGACACGGGACTCCACTCCAAATTCCTCCCCTCAGCACACCTATTCTCGGGGATCAGCCAAATAACATATCATCCGTCTCCGCTCCTCCATTTGTCCAAAATACTAATCGTGAAAATAACCCAAACGTCTACATCCGCAAAATCCATCTATAACCCCATAGAACCCTTCTTCGAATCCATTTCCAAATCCTCAAAACACATTCTCAAATCAACAAGACGCATTCCCAAATCCCCAAGATTCACTCCCAAATCCACAAAATACGTCAAATCTACCTTTGAATCCACCAAATTCATTCCCAAATCCGCAAAATCCTTCTCATATTCCGCCAAACTACTCACAAAGTCCACAAGAATCTTTCCAATTTCCAAAACATCTTCCCCACTTACTAACCAAGTTCCTTTCTTCCGCAAAATCAAGCCTTCCTTCCAAATCCCCCTCAAGCCATCATATCCCCTGATATTTATGAACCCCTTCCTAAATCGAGATGGATAATTACGAGGACAGGGAGAAAGAGTGGAGGACCCATCATGAAAGGAATTTGCTAGCTATGAAGGAAGAGATCATGAGGATCAAAGAGTCTCATGGATCCAGGGACCATGACGGTTTGGGGTGTGACGATTTATGTATTCACCCGGGAGTAGACCTACCAGATGGGTACAAAGTCCCTAAGTTTGAGATGTTTGATTGTACCAGAAACCCAATGGCCCATCTGAGAAGGTACTGTGAGCAACTGGTAGAGATAGGGAAAAATAAGGCCTTATTGATACGCCTATTCAGTCGAAGTTTGAGGGGCGAAGCCTTAGAGTGGTTCATGTCTCAGGAGCCAAAAAAGTTGACTGGTTGGAAAGCATTGGCCAAGGGTTTCCTTGACCGGTTCGCATTCAACATTGAAATAATCCCTGACCGATATTCACTAGATCGGATCAAACAGAGGAATGTTGAGAGTTTTTGAGACTATGCTTTTCATTGGAGGAAAGAAGCCGCCAAAGTGCAACCCCCCATGTCTGAGGAGGAAATGGTATCCGTATTCTCTCGCTCTCAAGAAGGAGAATATTATACCAGGATGGTGTCCGCTGTCAGGGCAACCTTTGCGAATTTGGTAAAAATAGGAGAATCATTGGAAGAAGGTATTCGGACAGGAAAAATTGCCAAGACCCCGACATCGTCTGGAACTGCCATGTTTTCTAAGAAGAAAAAGAAAGAGGTAGGTATGGTTTCTGCTAATTTTGTTACAAAATCAAAACAACGATTCAACTCTAGAAATATTTTATCTTCTCCGCCGTCACCTAACCTTCCGCACGCATTCTACGCCCACACCCAATACCAAGATCCACTCTCAAATGCCCAACCTCAGTACCAAACTCCACTCCTAAACATCCTATCCTCATACCAAGATCCATAACTAAATATCTTTCCCCAATACCCAGTTCCACCTCTAAATTATCAGTCTCATTTCCAAACCACTCCTCTAAATAACCGAACAAATTTCCAAGCGCCTCCAAATTATCACCAAGTACCCCCTCCTACAAACCTAAGCCCGTATAAACCCCAACGTCCAAACCACGAAAAGAAACCTCCCCGAAACTTCACCCTACTAGCTGAAAGTCGCACCCAATTATTTGAAAGATTGAAGAACGCTGGTCATTTGCAACCAATACACCCAAGGAATATCAATCCCAACACTCAATTTTTTAATGCAAGTTAACATTGTGCTTATCATTCGGGGGCAGCGGGGCACAGTACAAAGGATTGTGTCTACTTGAAACACATGATCAGGATTTAATCGATCAAAAGGTCATCACGCTCCAGGCGCCTACTCCAAATATTAACAGAAATCTATTGCCCAAGCATGAAGGATCTACAGTTAACATGATTGAAGTAGAAGACGAATGGGCATCTGGCAAGACCATTACCCAGGTGAACTCTAAAAAAGCGCAAAAGAGCGAAAGAGGTAGGAAAGATAGAGTAGGCTATGGCTGCCTTAAGTATCAATGAGAAAGCCCCATTTATAGTGATGACGGCCCCGACTCAAGTGTACGCTCCCCCGCCAAGAAAGGAATTTATTATGCAAACCGCTGCTGCCCAAGGGATGACGCGATCGGGATGATGTTATATCCTTGAGGAATTGACCAACAAAAAAAATTCACAGAAAAGGCCAATCACTGAAGGAGAGGCTGAGTAATTTTGGAGGCGTATGCAACCAAAGTATTACTCAATTGTCAAACACTTGGAGAAAATGCCAGCCCAAATCTCTGTCTTAGCACTATTAGTGAGTTTACCATACCACCAACAGGCTTTATCGAAGGTCATGGAGGAAGCATATATTCCCGCAGTAACGAGTATTGAGAATCTGGCTGTAATGATAGGGAACATTGTGGGGAATCATCGCATATCATTCAGTGATGAAGAATTGTCGTTTGAAGGAGCAATGCACAACAAATCCATGCATGTCACTGTCATTTGCCATGATTATGTGATTAATCAGGTATTAATAGATGATGAATCTGGTGTGCATATTTATCCCCTCTCTATGTTGGTTCTAATGGGCTATGATTTAGGAAAAAATCATCGAAGCCACATAAATGTGTGTGCATTCGATGGTGGGCAGAGAGATACCATATGAGAGATTGATTTGCACATCCAAATGGGGCCTACTGAGTTCAAGACTAAGTTTCATGTTATGGATATCCATCCTAGGTACAACCTGCTCTTGGGAAGACCATGGATACACGGTGCAAAGGCAGTTTCATCACTCCTTCATCAATTATTAAAGTTCATTTGGGAAGATCATAAAGTAGTCATCTAAGGAGAAGGAAGTCGAGCGGACCGTCCCAATGGTTATGTGCCGGTGATTGAAGATGTTCCAAAGGTAGCAGTTTTTGTACAGTGGAAATTGTAAATGCTGCGGACAGAGATTCGACGCCCAAAGTACCAATGCCTTCTGTCTACAAAATTATTGCAACAGTGATATTAAGAAATGGGTTCAAACCTGGTCGAGGCTTGGGCAAGAATTTACAAGGAATTATCGAGCCTATTGCAATCCCAGAGAGAGGCTCTAAGTAAGGGTTAGGATATCAGCCTACCAGGAAGGATAAGGTTGAGGATGAGCCAGAGAAGAGTCTGTTTGGGCCCTTGCCACTCTTTTTCCAGTCATTTCCTGTATGAGAGATGTCAGATGATGATGGTCTTGGGGATGGGATAGGAGGTTTGTTTGAAGGATGTAATGCTGTACCGAAAGATATCCCAAAGTCCAGTGGGGTGATGCAAATTGCGCCAGGGAAGGCCTTGCAAAATTGGACCTTCACTCCACTCATAACCCGTCGTCCATCGTGGTAGATGAAAGGACAATTACTGATAGTTTTTAAAATCGGTGATGATCCGGAGGAGGCCCCGCGATCCACCTTTTATATCTCAAAACTTCCTTTTCATATCTTACTGCTTGAAAAAAGGCATGGACTTGTATTTGCGCAAGTCATGAGCCATGATTTTGTAATTATCTCCTAAATTTAATGAAAAGGCCTTCATTTTTTTAGAAAATTCTATTATTTTTAAAACACTCCTAGTCATATATTTTGTTATTATCTTGTCATCATCTAACTTGGTTTGTTTGTCCATTACAGTAACAGTAGCTTAAAATCTGCCAATGTCGTGTCATGTTAAAGCTTGAACGAACAAAATGAGGGGAACAATGATGATTGAAAGGACGATGACGAGGAACGATTAGTCAAAGATATGGAGGAATTTGAGAATTGCAAAAAACCCAATCTGGAGGAAACTGAAATAGTCAACTTGGGAGATCACGATGAAATCAAAGAGACAAATATCAGTATCCACCTGGCGGCGCCACAAAGAAAAGAGCTCCTCTACCTATTGCGGGAATACATCGACGTGTTTGCTTGGTCTTATGATGATATGCCAGGGTTGACCACCAGTAGTGTGTCACATAAGTTGCCAATAAATTCGGAGTTTGATCCAGTCAAGGAAAAAATACGAACATTCAAGCCAGATTTAAGTCTAAAGATCAAGAAAGAAGTGACAAAATAAATCCAGTCTAATGTTGTCGAGGTCACAAAATATCCGACGTGGTTGGCCAACATCGTCCCTGTGCCGAAGAAGGAGGGAAAGATTCGAATTTGTGCTGACTATAGAGACTTGAATAGAGCCAGTCCTAAAGATAATTTTTCGTTGCCCAACATCCACATTCTCATCGATAATTGTGAAAAATATAAAATACAGTCATTCATTGATTGTTTTGCTAAGTATCATCAGATATTGATGGATGACAAAGATGCAGAAAAAATGGCTTTTATTACACCCTGGGGTGTTTATCATTACAGGGTAATGCCGCTTGGTCTCAAAAATACGGGTGCAACATATATGAGGGCTATGACGATGATTTTTCATGATATGATCCATAAAGAGATTGAGGTGTACGTGGATGATGTAATTATCAAATCCCGCCAGAGTTTGGATCATCTGACTCATCTGGAGAAATTTTTCAACATATTAAGAAGGTACATTTTGAAATTAAACCCTGCTAAGTGTGTTTTTAGTGTGCCATCAGGGAAGTTGCTGGGATTCATAGTCAGTAGAAGAGGCATCGAGTTAGACCCATCCAAAATCAAGACAATTCAGGATTTGCCACCGCCGAAAACTTAGAAGGAAGTTATGAGTTTCATGGGTCGTTTGAATTACATTAGCAGGTTCATCGCGCAGTCAACAGTCATATGCGAGCCAATTCTCAAGATGTTAAAGAAAAATGCATTGAACGAGCAGACAGAAGAATGTCAGAGAGCTTTTAACCTCATCGAGGAATAATTGTCTACACCGCCGGTTTTGGTTCCACCAAGAGAAGAAATTCCATTATTGCTTTACCTGTCAGTCTCTGAAAATGCTTTCCGATGTGTCCTCGGACAACATAATGAGATCGGTAGGAGAGAGAAAGCCATTTACTACTTAAGTAAGAAGTTCACGCCATATGAAGCCCGTTACACTCTTGTAAAAAGGACATGTTGTGCTTTGACTTGGACGGTACAAAAGTTGAGGCATTATCTGTCGTCCTACA